>NW_026555344.1:21998385-22044832 GCF_029017545.1 Prosopis cineraria | reverse complement strand
AGCTCATTGATAGAACACATTTGTTACCCACTTTTATTTGTCAATTAGGACCATTTTATTAATGATTTATCACCTTCAAGTGCACACATTGCATTAGATTTGGAACTTTGCCTAAGTTTCTAAGATCAGTGCACTAGGGGCATTTTGGTCCAAAAAATGAACTTTTGAGAAAATGTACAAGAAAAATTGACAAAGTGCATTTTATGTCCAGTTGATGAATGGTGAAATTATATTTTTAAAATTCATTTTAGTTTGGGAGTAATTAAATAAAAAAGTCAACACTTTCTTAAGTGTCTTAGTTTGTCCTAGTTTTTGGTTTGCCTTTGTGTGAAAATTTTATATAATTTTGTGCAGCCTGAAACTTGGTTAATTTAATAAATTCTCCCTTCTAATTATGAATTTAATTCTGGACATGAATTAGATTTTATTATATCATATGCTATTTAATTGAATTATGTGATTTATGTGACATAGGTGGCATGTGACTTGTGCATCAATTGGGCAATTGAGGTCAACACTCCTTGAGGACAATGGCTGATGGTTTGCACGTGAATTATGATTATTTTGAGGGATTAGATCAGCTAAAATGATGTGGATGACACATGGGAAATTAGGCACACATTGGAATCATCTACAAACCAATAGGAAGTTGCCACCTTGCAAGTGTGACAAGGCTCCCATTTACATTTTAATTTCTTTTTCCTTATTTTAATTAAGCTTCAGCTGATGGGAGACACCAAGGAGCACGCCATTTTAAGTCCCAAATGGGATCCAACACATATCTCATTCATCTTCCACATTCTCTCTCTCTTGTTCATAGGTTCTTCATTTCTCTTTCTCTCTTTTGTTCTTCATTTCCAGCACCCTAACCTCCATTTTCAGCCACCAAACCTCCACAAAAACTCATACCATTCTTCTCCTCTCTTCATTTTCGTTCCATCCCTTCCATTTTCACAAGGATTGAAGCTCATTTCCATCATTCAAGAGCTATGGAGTTTGGCCTTCACAAGCAATCACTAGGGTTCTTGAAGATGAAGATTGGCTAAGTTTCTTTGTGGAATCCTAGAGAGAGATGAAGATGGAGGATGAGTCTTGAGCTTCAAATTGGCTAAGTTCTTTTGTTTCCTATCCTCTTCTCTTTTTACTAGATGGTTAGATTCCTTAATCTAGGGTTTAATCATCTTAGCTTATAAATTCTAATTTGAATTTGATGTTGATGTAAAGAGAGAGGATTGTTTCATTTAATTTCTTCCTTGGACAGCCATGACTGAATTTTGCCACTCTTTGTTTGGCACATAATCTTGTGTTTTTCAATTAGTGAATTTCTTGTGTTAATATTGCATAATCTTGTGGTGTTAATGCTTGTGTTGTTGTGTAATGTGTGTGTTGTTGAGTAGCTTGACATAATCTTGTGGTTGCTCAATTTATGTGTTTGACCATGGCTGTGAGAGAGGAGGTTTTGAGTGAATCACTTGGCTAATGTCTTCACCATTGGTTAATTGAACTAGGGACTTTAATCTAAGACCTAGGGAGGTTAGCTAATTAGGTTAATTGGCTTAGGATAATTTTCTTAAGTCATGACAGCTTTAGTCAAGAGGAAAGGGAAGCTAAACTTAGCCTAATCATGAGAAGATAATGAGTCCAAAATCAACTAATCTCTAGGGTTCCATTATTGTAAAAAGGGAAGTTCATTTCACTCACTTTCACTAGCATTTTAATTACTTGCATATTAGGTAATTAGTTTAGATAATTAGCTAGATAACTAAATTCCTACAAACTTTGGTTGATTTATTTCACTAGATAACTTTCAATTAGACTTAAAACCATTCCTTGGGAGATGACCTAGGGTTGGCCCTATATTGCATTAGGGTTAGCTTTAGTGTAATTTTGAGGATAAGCGACTAATTTCCTATCAAAATTTTGGCGCCGTTGCCGGGGAATGGTTTAAGTTTAATTCTAAGGTTGTTTAGTACTTAATTTACATTTTTAGTGTTCCTGGAAAATTTTTGAAAAATTATAAAAATTTGTTTTTGTGTTTGTTTAGTGTTTTTTTGTGTGTTTTGAGTGTTTTTATTCTGTTTTGAAAAAGAAAAAAAAATTAGTGCAATTTTCGTTGGTTTGGTGTAGAGCTGAAAATACTCTGTTCTAGTGTCGTCTTGCTGAAATTGAAAAATTAACTGGGAATGAGTCTGAGGGAATTTGAACTTGAAATTTATTTCATTGAAAGCTCTATATCCTAGCTTCACTTTAAAATTGGTTTGGTCAATTTTGGACGTGGGAAGTGTCCTGTGGAAATTTTACAATCTAACAAGGTCCAGGGAGCCATTACAGAGGATTCCCAAAACCCTGTTTCAACTTTGAGTTAGCATATCTTCCTCTTTGTGCGTTCAAATTGATTGATTCCAGTTTCATTTTTCTTATCGCTGTCTTATCTTTGTTTCTTGTGTTTAGGATTTTCTTCAATTTTTCCATTTTCCTATTTGAAAGTTTGTTAGAAGCTCTGAAGGTCTTCTGGACGAAATCCTGTTTCTCCAGACTTGAGGACCAACTTGTGAAAAATTCTGGGAACGATTGGGAAGGATTTTTAATCTAAAAGTTTTATATAATTTCCTGTATATCTCTTGTGTTTCTCATAAAAGTTTCAGGGGAATTTATCATGTGGATTTGCTGATAGAAAATTCACAAGTTCACTGTCTCCAGAGAGCCTACTGTGCGAATTCCAGAATTGCCAAAGCTTCTTGATTGAGCATTTCTAACTCTCTTTCTACTTGTTTGGTGTTATTTTTTTTCATTTTGTTGCTATTGAGTTTAATAAAAAAATAAAAAAATTATTTCTCTTGCTTTTGTGTGTTTTGAATTGTTTCATGTTGATTTGCATTTTAGTTTAGCTTGTTCTTTGTTCTTAATTTTCTTGAGCTTGATTAGTGCATGACCCGAAGAAAACATACCTCTTTTGTTGAATTAGATCCAGAAATTGAAAGGACTATTTCTAGATTGAGAAGATCACAACCTATTCTTGATTCTCATTTGGTTTGTAATTCAACAATGGAAGGTATCTTAGGACATGAGCATGTGCATAATGAGGGCCATGGGAATGGGAATGAGAATTTGCATGATGATGGCCATGTTAATAATGAATTTGAAGGCTTGCATAACCCTAGAGAGGAGAGGAGCATTAGGCAATTAACTCAACCTAATTGGCATGATAATCCTTATGGCTTATATGTTCCTCCTACTAATGTTCAATTTGAAATTAAATCCTCCTTGATTAATGCATTGCCTAAATTTCATGGGTTACCAGGAGAGGATTGTCATAGGTTTTTGCATACTTTCCTATTGGTTTGTGATACTATGAAGCCTATGCATGTAAATGTTGATGATGTTCAAGCTAAGGCTTTTGTATTTTCTCTTGAAGGTTTAGCAAAGGAGTGGTATTTCAACTACCCTTCTTATGTGAAAGTGAGCACATGGGCCGAGCTAAGAAGACTCTTCTTAGATAAATTCTTTCCAAATTCCAAGGTCACCAATTTGAGAAAGCAAATCTATGGGGTCCAACAAGGAGAGGATGAGAGTCTCTATGAGTATTGGACTAGATTCCAAGGCCTTTTGGCTAAATGCCCACACCATCAAATTTCTAGTGAGAATTTAGTCCAATATTTCTATGAGGGCTTGATTCCAAGAGACAAAGTTAACATTGATGCCGCTAGTGGTGGATGCTTGATTGACCTCACTTCCTTAAAGGCTTGGGAACTAATTGACAAGATGGCTTCAAGTGGTGCTCAATACTCTACAAGGGAAAAGAGAAATGTGAATATGGTAGGTTCCTCAGTTCTTAATGATTCATATGTGGACTTGCTAGCTGCCAAGATTGGGAGAATGTTGGCTCCACAAATATCTCAAGTGAGCAATGTAAGTACTTCTCAAGCACTTGTCCCTTATTCTTGTACTTTTTGTGACTCACCTATGCATGTAGAAAGCAATTGTCCTATTAAGTTTGAACAAGTAAATGCTATCTACAATGGAAAACAATCCTATGGTGGGAGGCAAGGGCAAGGAGCTTATTCTAATACTTACAACCCTTCATGGAGAGACCATCCTAATTTCTCCTATTCAAATCCAAATGTGGCTTTACAAGACAATCAACAAAGAGGATCCTATCAAAACACCTTTGGCCGTGACCCTCCACCTCATTTGTCTCAAGGTAGCTCTTCTCAAAGCTACAATCCAAGTGGTAATTCTCTTACACCTTCTTCTAATTCTTATAGTGATAGGAGGCTTGTTCCAATTGAGAGTTCTTCTAATTCGAACTCTTCTAATGATGTGAATGTGTTACGTAAGCAGTTGATTGAAATGAACTCTTTGTATAAAAACATGTATGATGGCTTAGGGAACAAGGTAGAGAGTATGGGTAACAAGTGTGAGAACATGAACTCTAAAATTGATGCCCTTACTTCAAATGAATATGCTTGCTAACTTGCTCAACCTCTAAGTGCAGCCAATGCTCAAGCTCTACATTACCATCCAACACCGTTGCTATCTAAAGCTAATCTTAATGCTATCACATTGAGGAGTGGCAAGGAGTTGGGAGAAAGAGTACAAGAAGACAAAAGACAAGGGAAGGCCGAGAAGCCCTCTTTAAATTCTTCAATTGATGTTAATGTTTCTAGTTCTTCTTTTGCTCCTAATGATGCATCTTTTTGTAGAGATGATGAGGATGAAAACATTGAGGAGATCATATGTGAGCAACCACCATCTAAGGTGGAAAAGGGGACTATGGCCGAGTTGTTTAGTAAGGAAAAAGAGGGAGAGGCCGAGCAAAGTGAAACAAGAAAGGAGAGTTCAAGGAAGGAAGAAGGAAAGCAAAGTCAAGAGATTATGAAGAAGCTTCCTTTTCCACAAGCACAAGTGGTCCCTAAGCAAGTAAAGGGACAATTTGATCAAGAGGTATATGATTTCTTCCACAAGATTCATGTTAATGTACCCTTGATGGATGTAGTTAAGAACTTTCCTAAGTATGCCAAATTTTTGAAAGATTGTTGTACAAATAAAAGAAAATTTAGGCCTAATGCAAGGGTACAATTACCCTCATCTGTGAGTGCTATCATGAAGCCTCAACTCCCTATAAAATGTGAGGACCCGGTTCCTTCACAATTCCATGCAAGATTGGCAACACACATTTTTCTCATGCATTGATAGACTTAGGTGCAGCCATTAATGTTATGCCTCTTTCAATTTATCATGCCTTGAGTCTTGATTGCATGCATAAGACACCTATGATATGCCAATTAGCGGATAGAAGTGTTAGAAGACCACATGGAGTAGTAGAAGACTTGTTGGTTTGTGTTAAAGGTCTATTATTTCCTGTGGATTTCTATGTGCTTGATATGTCAAAAGAAGGGAGTGGGGATGATATTTTGATTTTAGGAAGGCCATTTATGAGGACTGCCCGTACATTGATTGACATGGAAAAAGGTAGTTTGATTTTGAAATGTGGAGAGGATCATGTTATTTTTAATATATATGAAGCAATGAAACATCCTTTTGAGGATTATTCTTTGTTAGGTGTAAGTTCCATTGAGTTATTGCTTCATGATGCTTGTGAGTCTCACATGCTTGATTCTTTCTCACATGTTGATGATGATTTGTCTCTTGTTACTACTACATGTATTGATGGATGTAGTTGTCCTATTTGTTTAGAGATTGATGCATGCTTGAATGATGCAACTACTTCTTCTCATGATTTGTTTAAAATATCTCCTATGCTTGATCTTGAAATGCTTGAGAAGGGTATACTTCTTGTGTGTAGGACTAAAGCCATTAAGGCCGAATCGAATCTATGAGTTTTTTCTCCACTCGAGCTTGATGTTCTTAGGATTCCCAAGCTATTGGAGGAAAATTCTACACTTTCACATGTCGAGGCCGTGGCTCAAGTCCAAGCACTTGAGGACAAGTTGCAAGAAAAGGGGGAGGCTGTAAAGAAAGAAGAGGAGAAATCAAAAACAAGTGAGAAGCCTAAAAGACAAGATAGTACCATGGAATATTCCACCAAATTAGACTTGAAGAAGCTCATTCCCTCTTGTGTAGAGCCACCTACCTTGGAGTTGAAGCCTTTACCATCCAATCTCAAGTATGCATATCTCATTGAGAATGAGAAGCTTCCGGTAATAATTTCTAACTCTTTATCTCTTGAGGAAGAAAATGCATTACTTGATGTGTTGAGAAAGAACATACATGCTATTGGTTGGACTTTGGCTGACATTCCTGGTATTGACCCTATTGTGTGCACACATAAAATTTTTCTTGAGGACAATGCTAAGCCCATTAGGCAACCACAAAGGAGACTTAACCCATTGATTTTAGATGTGGTAAAGAAAGAGGTTGTTAAGCTACTTAGTGCTGGGATCATCTATCCTATAGCTGACAGTGAGTGGGTGTCTCCAACCCAAGTTGTACCTAAGAAAGGGGGGATTACTGTGGTAAAAAATGAGAAAGGAGAGCTTGTTCCAACTAGAGTTCAAAATGCTTGGAGAGTGTGCATAGACTATAGGAAGCTCAATAATGTGACTAGGAAGGACCATTTTCCTTTGCCTTTTATTGATCAAATGCTTGAGAGATTGGCTTCCAAGTCCCATTATTGCTTCCTAGATGGGTTTAGTGGGTATTTTCAGATTCCTATAGCTCCTAGTGACCAAGATAAGACTACCTTTACATGCCCCTTTGGTACATTTGCCTATAGGAGGATGCCTTTTGGTCTTTGCAATGCACCTGGTACTTTTCAAAGATGCATGATGTCCATATTTTGTGATTTTATTGAACATTGCATGGAAGTCTTTATGGATGATTTTACTGTGTATGGTGAGTCCTTTGATTCATGCTTGCATTCTTTAGATAAAGTGCTTGGTAGGTGCATTGAAAAGAAGCTTGTGCTTAACTTTGAAAAATGCCATTTCATGGTAGATAAAGGAATTGTTTTAGGCCATTTGATTTCTTCCAATGGCATAGAGGTGGATAAGGCCAAAGTAGATGTGATTGCTTCTTTGCCATATCCTGTTTGTTTGAAAGATTTGAGATCATTTTTGGGACATGCAGGCTTTTATAGGAGATTTATAAAGGGGTTT
Organism: Prosopis cineraria; assembly: GCF_029017545.1. Classification (NCBI taxonomy): domain Eukaryota; kingdom Viridiplantae; phylum Streptophyta; class Magnoliopsida; order Fabales; family Fabaceae; genus Prosopis; species Prosopis cineraria. The sequence continues at coordinate 22,037,714 of NW_026555344.1, read as the reverse complement.
AGTGAAATTGCTTTGCCTATGTCTAAACTCTTACAAAAAGATGTTGATTTTGTTTTTGATGATGCTTGCAAAAGGAGTTTTGACACTTTGAAAAGCATGCTCATTTCCCCTCCCATTCTTAAAGCCCCAAATTGGTCTTTACCTTTTGAGTTGTCATGTGATGCTTCTAATTTTGCTGTGGGAGCTATGCTTGGTCAAAGAGAGGGCAAGTTATCATATGTGATTGCTTATGCATCTAGGACCCTAGATTCAGCTCAGGTTAATTACACCACAACTGAGAAAGAGTTGTTTGCTATTGTTTTTGCACTTGATAAATTTAGATCATATCTTCTTAACTCTAAAGTTGTTGTGTACACTGACCATGCTGCTGTGAGGTACTTGTTTAAGAAGACAGATTCTAAGCCTCGCTTGATTCGATGGGTGATCTTAATGCAAGAATTTGATGTGGAGATAAGGGATAGGAGTGGTTCTACCAATCAAGTAGCGGATCATTTGTCTAGACTACCTCATTTAAAAGCTACTATGGTAAACTCTAACCCTACTATTCCTTGTGATTCATTTCCTGATGAGGCATTGTGTGCCATTTCATCTAAGCCTCCATGGTATGCCTCTTTTGCTAACTATATTGAGTGTAGAGTCTTGCCTCCTTGTGCTTCACGTTTTGCCATTGAAAAATTGAAAAGAGAGTCTAGATTTTACATTTGGGAACCACCTTTGATGTGGAAGATTTGTAGTGATAAAGTGATTAGGAGGTGTGTTGATGATGTTGATGTGCCTTCTGTTCTTGAATTTTGTCACTCTCATGCATGTGGTGGTCATTTTAGCTCAAATAAGACAGCTAGGAAGGTTTTAGATTGTGGATTGTATTGGCCTAGCTTGTTTAAAGACTCTTATGAATTTTGTAAAGCATGCTTGAAATGTCAAAGGTTAGTAGTTGGGGTAAGAGACATGAAATGCCTCAACAACCCATTTTATTTTGTGAGATTTTTGATGTTTGGGGCATTGACTTCATGGGTCCCTTTCCACCATCCTTTAGTTTTGAGTACATATTACTTGGTGTTGATTATGTTTCAAAGTGGATTGAAGCCATTCCTACTAGAACTTGTGATGCTAAGATTGTTTTGAAGTTTCTCAAATCTAATATTTTTTGTAGGTATGGAGTTCCTAAGGCCTTGGTAAGTGACCAAGGATCCCACTTTTGCAATAAGATGATGAAGGCTCTCTTGGCTAAATATGGGGTGCATCACAAAATCTCTACACCATATCATCCCCAAACTAATGGCCAAGCCGAAGTATCAAATAGAGAAGTCAAGAAAATCCTAACCAAGGTGGTGAACACAAATAGGAAGGATTGGTCTTTACACTTGGAGGATGCTTTGTGGGCTTATCGGACCGCTTATAAGACTCCCATTGGCATGTCTCCTTTTCGATTGGTGTATGGAAAGGCTTGCCACCTCCCTGTGGAGATAGAGCATAGGGCCTATTGGGCCATCAAGAAACTAAACTTGGATTTCCATCTTTCGGCTAAGGAGAGATTTCTTCAAATGCAAGAACTTGAGGAGCTTAGGTTGGATGCCTATGAGTCTTCTAGAATCTATAAGGAGAAAACAAGGATCCTTCATGACAAGCTAATCTTGAGGAAAAAGTTCCAAGAAGGAGATCAAGTCCTCTTGTTCCAAACAAGGTTTATTCATAAGCATGCCAAGTTGAAGTCTAAGTGGGAGGGACCATATCTAGTGACCAAGGTGTTTCCCTATGGGGTTTTGCAACTCTTGAATAAAGCCACGGGTTCCACTATGCAAATCAATGGTCACCTATGCAAGCTCTACAAAGATGCCAAATCACTTCAAAAGGAGGAGGACTTCTCTCAACATGTTTTTGAACCACCATGATAAGGTTGTATCTCTCTAACCTTGAGCTTTTACCTTCCTTTAATTGATATATTAATGATAGGTATAGTTCAAGTGTGGGGGAGATGAACCTAGTAGGAAAATTAGAGTTTATTTGCTTTATTTGACTTCTTTGTTTTGTGTTTTAGTTTGAAAAAAAAAATATCTGCACCACACTTTTGTTATGCATTCATTATTGATCTCACCTTATTTTATCACTAGTCTATACATACATTGAGGACAATGCATGATTTAAGTGTGGGGGAGAGAAATAAACATTTTGTTTTGTTTGTTTGGTTTGTTTGGTTTTGCAAAAAAAATTCAAAAAAAAAAAATTTCTTTGTTTTGTTTTGTTTGAGGTTACTTAATTACCTAGCTCTTGAATGGATATTTTGATTCTTGAGATGTGGTAATTTTTAGGATTGAATAGGTGTGAAGTGAACATTCTTTTACCTTGAATTAATGGATTAGAGTGGCATATTACCCATTCATGGAAGAGGCTAAACACTCATGTGTGATTAATTCCTTAGTGATGTTACCCTCTAGAATTTGTTTCACTTCTTAATTAAGACCATATATCTTGCACTTGTTTGATAGGAGATGAGAGATGGCATTCATAAAAAATAGCCAAGAGCCAAATAGCCAACCTATTATTATTTATTATCCTTTGTTAGCCACTTTGAGCCTTTGGTTTGATTCTTAAAAAAAAATATTCACCCTATTTTTCCCAAGGAATGCATGTTACACTTTTATATGTCTTTTTAATATTCATTGCATGTCCTAGATCAAACGAGTGGATGCCTATTATCATTTCTCTATCCATTACTTCCATTGTTTTCAAAGAGTTAGGGGCAACCCAAAAAAAAAAAAACAACAAAGATAGATTTGAAAAAAAAATATAGTCAAAAAGAAAAGAAATAAAGTTGCTAGAAAAAGAAAAAAAAAGAAAGAAAGAAAAAAAAATAAAAATAAAATAAAAGTTGCCTAGCTCATCCATTCCATTTGTTTTATTATTTCTTATCATTTCTTTCCATCCTCATTGTGTTAAGGTGTTCACTCAATTGAGTTAGGTTATGCTTTGCATATTAAGGGGATATCTTGATTTAGCATTATTTTGATGCTAACCCTATTTTTTTTTATACATGCATTTCTTAGACATCCTTTCATTACCTATATCACAACCTAATAAAGTCCATTTGATTCTTGATTGCAAGTGCTATTTAGTGATGGAGATGTAGAAGGGTTACAAATTCATAGTAGGGTTTATTCTAAGAAATTTTGAGTGAATTTAATACCTTATACACTTTGAGTGATGAGAGCAAACACTTAACCTAGAGAGGCTTACTCTTTGACATTGATTCTTGGTAAGGGTTTGTTTGTGATGTGCATAATTCTTTCGTAATTATTGCCACATTGATTGATAATTTGTAGAAGTTCATGAGCTAGTATTTAGTGACTTGAAACAATGTTTTTCTCTTATTTTTTTGTCTTATAGTTTCTTTTGGGACCTTTTTCACTTGATTTTGCCCGGAGTGCAAAAGCTAAGTGTGGGGGAATTGATAGAACACATTTGTTACCCACTTTTATTTGTCAATTAGGACCATTTTATTAATGATTTATCACCTTCAAGTGCACACATTGCATTAGATTTAGAACTTTGCCTAAGTTTCTAAGATCAGTGCACTAGGGGCATTTTGGTCCAAAAAATGAACTTTTGAGAAAATGTACAAGAAAAATTAACAAAGTGCATTTTATGTCCAGTTGATGAATGGTGAAATTATATTTTTAAAATTCATTTTAGTTTGGGAGTAATTAAATAAAAAAGTCAACACTTTCTTAAGTGTCTTAGTTTGTCCTAGTTTTTGGTTTGCCTTTGTGTAAAATTTTTATATAATTTTGTGCAGCCTGAAACTTGGTTAATTTAATAAATTCTCCCTTCTAATTATGAATTTAATTCTGGACATGAATTAGATTTTATTATATCATATGCTATTTAATTGAATTATGTGATTTATGTGACATAGGTGGCATGTGACTTGTGCATCGATTGGGCAATTGAGGTCAACACTCCTTGAGGACAATGGCTGATGGTTTGCACGTGAATTATGATTATTTTGAGGGATTAGATCAGCTAAAATGATGTGGATGACACATGGGAAATTAGGCACACATTGGAATCATCTACAAACCAATACGAAGTTGCCACCTTGCAAGTGTGACAAGGCTCCCTTTACATTTTAATTTCTTTTTCCTTATTTTAATTAAGCTTCAGCTGATGGGAGACACCAAGGAGCACGCCATTTTAAGTCCCAAATGGGATCCAACACATATCTCATTCATCTTCCACATTCTCTCTCTCTTGTTCATAGTGTTCTTCATTTTCTCTCTTTTGTTCTTCATTTTCCAGCACCCTAACCTCCATTTTCAGCCACCAAACCTCCACAAAACTCATACCATTCTTCTCCTCTCTTCATTTTCGTTCCATCCCTTCCATTTTCACAAGGATTGAAGCTCATTTCCATCATTCAAGAGCTATGGAGTTTGACCTTCACAAGCAATCACTAGGGTTCTTGAAGATGAAGATTGGCTAAGTTTCTTTGTGGAATCCTAGAGAGATGAAGATGGAGGATGAGTCTTGAGCTTCAAATTGGCTAAGTTCTTTTGTTTCCTATCCTCTTCTCTTTTTACTAGATGGTTAGATTCCTTAATCTAGGGTCTAATCATCTTAGCTTATAAATTCTAATTTGAATTTGATGTTGATGTAAAGAGAGAGGATTGTTTCATTTAATTTCTTCCTTGGACAGCCATGACTGAATTTTGCCACTCTTTGTTTGGCACATAATCTTGTGTTTTTCAATTAGTGAATTTCTTGTATTAATATTGCATAATCTTGTGGTGTTAATGCTTGTGTTGTTGAGTAGCTTGACATAATCTTGTGGTGTTAATGCTTATGTTGTTGAGGAGCTTGACATAATCTTGTGGTTGCTCAATTTATGTGTTTGACCATGGCTGTTGAGAGAGGATTTTGAGTGAATCACTTAGCTAATGTCTTCACCAATTGGTTAATTGAACTAGGGACTTTAATCTAAGACCTAGGGAGGTTAGCTAATTAGGTTAATTGGCTTAGGATAATTTTCTTAAGTCATGACAGCTTTAGTCAAGAGGAAAGGGAAGCTAAACTTAGCCTAATCATGAGAAGATAATGAGTCCAAAATCAACTAATCTCTAGGGTTCCATTATTGTAAAAAGGGAAGTTCATTTCACTCACTTTCACTAGCATTTTAATTACTTGCATATTAGGTAATTAGTTTAGATAATTAGCTAGATAACTAAATTCCTACAAACTTTGGTTGATTTATTTCACTAGATAACTTTCAATTAGACTTAAAACCATTCCTTGGGAGATGACCTAGGGTTGGCCCTATATTGCATTAAGGTTAGCTTTAGTGTAATTTTGAGGATAAGCGACTAATTTCCTATCACTCATCACACTAGAAAAGAAAGCAAGTATTAGTCTCTGTAATGTAAAATTTATTATTGTGAAAAGCCTTTTACTCTGACCTTGTTAGTCCTTTCATAGTGGCGTACATGAGTGGATTAAATTGAGAATTGGGAAGATTTGTGAAAAACACTAAGTTAGAAAGATAAAAATGTGAGGCATGTGTATTCAATTGAATATGTTTGCACATTGTTAAACTAATTGAACACAAGTAGATTGAGGAGAGTATTGGGAAAATTTATCAAATGACTAGGTTAGAAAGGTAGGACTAAGAGTCATATGTATTCAATTAATGATGTTCGCACATTGTTATGCACAATATAGTTGTTGTCTTTATGCTTGGTCTAGATTTATGCTCTATTATATGAGATTGTTCTACTTTCCAAGTTGTGATAATGGAGGATAGGTGTAAGTGTAGACATAAAATCATAAACTCTTTCAATGATGGTGGATTATACTATAAGAATTACTGCATGATAGACAAATCATATATGCATGAAAGGTGCAAGTATAGATGTAAGATCAAGAAATTTGAGTTTGATGGTAGTTTATATCTCAAACATGTGTGTAAATGGGTGAGGCCTTAAGAATTTAAGTGTGATATTGCCTTAAAAGATGAGTTGATAAAAAGTGAAGATGAACTAAGTGCAAAAGTTATTATCATCAAAGCTACAGTAGAAGTAGAAATAATTTTTGACCATATTGATATGTAGCTTGTTCAGTCATTTCATTGTGAGACATGTTGTGTGGCATATGTTGCTTGTTAGATAATGTGTTTTTGATGATTACAAAACTAAGAGAAGAGGTATTTATTATGTGTGTAGAAATAAAAAGTCATGGACGAAGACAAAAACCTCAAGAGCATGAAGAATTAAGAGAAGATAAAGAAGTTTAAGATAAGTAATTTAAATTCTCTTGGATTTAATGTGAAAACTTAGAGAGCTTAATCACTTTTCTTAATCATTAAATGAATGCATCATATGTCTCTTTTATATGCATTAAGACTCATCTAAGTATGTTAAAGCTTGCAAACAATGTCCTTCTTGTGTATGGTTTTTCATAGAAAATAATTGCATCATGAGAGGCAGAATCACCATGATTTTATAGGTCACTCATGAGTTTTTGCATGTTTGGCACTTGACAGCTAAATCATGCGAGTGTAAAGAAGTGATTCATGCATGATTAAGCATTTGTATTGTATGTTGCCTTAAGCTTTGTCTCTGCATGCAAAACCATGTGTGAAAGGTTTCATTGTCCATGCAAGTTTTAACATCTATGCTTTATTGTATTATGACAAAGTGCAAAACCATGCATAAGATTGATAGTAGCCACGCTTGATTTATCACTTGTTAAATAATCATACTTTGTTTTGTTAAGTCTTAAATCTTCTCAAGTCAAGCTAAAATTATTCACATGTATGATCATTGATTCACATATCTATATCTCTTGGTTATGCAAAATCTTGCTTAAGTTATGCATTATTCTACGTGTGAATATACATAAGACAAGTTTATATATTAATGCTTGCAATTTCACATGTGATATCTTTCTGTTTCCACATAAGTTTTGATCATGTAGAATGGCTTTAGCATTTTGCCAGCTATTTCACTCATGAGAGAGTAGAGGTTCCACATATGATTTGTCACACAGAACTGATGATAATTCATTATGTGTAAAACCATGTGTGAAAGCAAATGGTTCACTCATAAGTTTTAGCAGTCTAATATGTTAATATATTCATAAGTGTAAAACCACATGAGAGAGCAATATGGTACCACGTGAGTTTTAGCTCCTAGAACTGAATGCATATTCTTAAGTGCTAAATTACATGAGAGAGCAATGAGGTACCAAGTGTGTTTAGGCACACAAAACTGAATGGTTATTTGAAAGTGTAGAACCATGCATGAGAGAATAAGGTGTTCATGCTTGATCCATCACATTCAATTTTGTGAAACTTCTTCAGTATAGAATCACATTTAATTTACTAGTCACTCACAAGAAAATGTACCAACAGATAGAATCATTGTTCTAACGGTCTATCAACTTTCAAAAATTATATAAGCGTTTCATTTTAAACTAGAATAAGAACTAATGATCCTTGAGTGAATAAATTATCATTTGTGCATTTAAAGAGCTTTTAAATCATAATTTTAGTCATTGCATTCATTTATTATTTTTGAAAAGAATTGTGAAAAGCTCTCAAAGATTTATAAGCTTTCATTTGTATACTTATCTACTCTTTAAGAGAGTTTTTTGTAAAAGATTATACTATTTTCTTAGAAATCTTAAAAAGAAAGTTTTCAAGTATTTGTAATAATTTTCTAAATTATAGCAAGGTTTGTTAAGTGAATCAAGACAAGGATGATTAAGAGTTGTACTATGGTGGCAAGCACCCATTAAAGCTTGTGATTTTAGTTAAAAATCTTAAGTGTGATATTAAGGATTGGACATAGGCCAAGTTTGTAGCTAAACTATTATAAATCTTGAGTGTGTTATCTTCTTCCTTTACTTTTTAGCTCTTCACTCTTTTCAAGTTTTGAAAAGTTTTTAACTATCACCCAGTTCACCCCCTCTTAGGTGCTAGCCTATCCTAACATTGCTGTGACCCATGATGAAGTTTGTATCTACTTGAACCATTAAATATTATTGGTACTAAGTCTAAATTCATTACTTTTTTATTGACACAATTATGTGTGAAACAAGTGATTTTCATGTAAACTAAACAAGCCTGAGTAAAATTACATATAAATACATTGGATTACATGTAAGTGTGCATGACAAATGACCAGCCATTATCATGATTCAATAGCTTCTATGGAAACGGACCTGATTACATGTAAATCCTTTAAGGAGTTGCATCAAAAAAATGACAGATCCTCATTAACATGTAAGGCTAGTGATTTTCATGTAAAGCAAACAAGCCTAATTAAATTTACATGTAAATACCAAGCGTTGACATGTAAGTTAGCATGATAGAGGACAAGCCATTGTCATGAGTTAATGGCTTCTTTGAAAATAGACTTGATTATATGTAAATCCTTTGAGAAGTTGCATTAGAAAAAAATGATAAATGCTCATGTACATGTAAACCCTGATTGAATTTACATGCAAATACCAAGAGTTTACATGTAAGTTGAAAACAACATCAAAACTAGCATGTGTACTATATTAACTGACATGGTGAATCTAAGGACAGAATGAACCATATACAACCAGATAGAAAAAAATAGCAGCAACTTAATATCAATAATATGTACAAGCTATTCTGTCATGCAAACTAATTTTAAATATCAGTGAATCTTATACGACTAAATTGCTAGGGTAAAAAAAAAAAGCATGAACTTAATGTTAATAATTGATGTTTCCACTATACAAGTCCATAAAAATACTACAAAAATAACATAAGGTAGCATATATCTCAGTTTTTACTTAGACTTTGAACAAACTCTTCATCATAAACCAACAGTTTATGGAGCATCATGTGGCACCTCTTGGATGTCCACTATCTATGACTCAATAACCTTTACATCAATAACACGAGAGACTTGTAAAATTTTAGCCCAATATCTTTGTCATCCACATTATCACCACCTGTGTTAACTCCCCTCGAGTGTCATCCTTATAGGTTTCTCTACCTTAATCTTCTTCTACAACACTTTTTTGGACTATGACCTCTGCTTCAGCCCTAATAATTTTTTCATTATCAATGTTGTGTTGAATTTTAGCTGGATCACCCTCTCCGGTATTGTGTATTATCTCTTCCCTAACATATATACCATATCTAGTAAGTTCATTAACTTATGGACCTTCTACAACATCATTAGTGGGGAGTTCAATGTTATGATTCTTAATCACAGTATTAACCTTTCTCTCCAATCTGAGAATTATATGATATAATGTCTCATTAGTGATAGGAAAGCTAATAGTAGCTGTTGAGATCCTCTTTCTTTTATGCCCTTTATAAGGTTCCATAACCCATTTATTAGTCTCCTTCTCTAGCTTGTAATGCATCCTATGCATGCCTTTATCACTAGCCTTATTGACCAGTTTTCCCTCTACACCTTCTAAATGGTATATGTTGTGGTGTTGCAAAATGGTAGAGACAATAAATGCATAGGGTAGGAGAGCTCTCTTGTGATTGGTTACCCTAAGCATCTTCTGATATATAAAGTTGGCCAAGTCAAAGGGTTACTTCTTAAATATCCATGTCTTAACCTTAATGTCATACTAAGAGACATATTGGTAGCTACTAGACTTGTTGAATAGCATCTTCATGATAATATAATGTAGAATTGTAAAGTGAAAAGGTAACTCAAAGTACCTGATTGCATAGTCCTCTAGAGGAGGGACATCTTCTATAAATAACTCCTAACTATCCTTCTTTTTGTAGGGAAACTTGGGCTTATTAGACTTAGAAGCTATTAGGATAGGCTGGCACCCAAGAAGGGGGTGAATGAAGTGATACTTAAAAACTTTTGAAAACTTGAAAAGAATGAAGAACAGATGTGTGAAGGAAGAGAATGAAACATATGAGATTTATACTGGTTTAACCATAAACTTGTCTTATGTCCAGTCTTTAAGATCACACTTGAGATTTTCAACTAAGTGTACAAGCTTTAATAGATGCTTGCCACCATAGTACAACTCTCAAAACTAAAGTTGTCTTGATTCACTTAACAAACCTTACTATAATCCAACAATTTATTACAAAAACTTAAAAAATACCTTTTTAATATTTTTGAGAAGATAAGATAAGCTTTTGCAGAAAACTTTCTTAAAGAGTAGATGAGAATATAATTGAAAGCTTATAAACTTATGAGAACTTTTCACAATTCTTTTTAAAATAATGAATGAATGAAAGATGTAAAAGCACAATTTGAAAGCTCATTTAAATGCACAAATGATAATTTATTCACTCAAGGATTATTAGTTCTTATTCTGGTTCAAAACAAATCACTTATATAGTTTTGGAAGTTGATAGACTGTTGGAACAATGATTCTATCTGTTATTGCATTTTCTTATGAGTGACTGGTATAATCATGTGTGAATTTACACTAAAATGGTTCCAAGAAACTATATGATGATAAATCACATGTGAATACCTTAACCTTTCACGCGTGTTTTTGCACTTTTGAATAAGCATCCAGTTTTCTGTGCTAAAACTCGCATGATATCATATTGCTATCTCACATGGTTTTGTACTTATAAATATATATTTAGTTCTGTGTTCTAAAACTTGCATGGTACCATATTGCTCTTTCACATGGTTTTGTACTTATAAATGCACATACATATTAGAGTGTTAAAACATACGAGTGCACCATTCGCTCTCACATGTGGTTTTACACATAAGAAACTATCATCAATTCTGTGTGACAAATCACACATGGAACCTCTTCTCTCTCATGTTTGAAATGATTGGCAGATTGTCAAAGCCATTCTATGTGATCAAAACTCATGTGGAACCAAAATGTTATCAAGCGTGAAATTACAAGTATAAATGCACAAACTTATCTGGTGCATTTTCATGGGGGAACTACACATAACTCAAGCAAGATTTTGCATGATCAAGAGATATAGATTTATGAATCAATGATCATACATGTAAACAATTTTAGCTTGGCTCGAGAAGACTTAAGACTCAACAAAGCAAAATGTAATTGTGTAACAAGTGACAAATCACGCATGGCTACCATCAGTCTTACACGTGGTTTTACACTTTGACACAATGCATTGAAGCATAGATGCTAAAACTTGCATGGACAATAAAGGATTTCGCGTGTGGTTTTACATGCAAAACCAAAGCTTAAGGCATCACATAACACAAGTTCTTAATCATGCGTGAAGCACTTCTTCACAATCGTATGATTTAGTAGTCAGTGTGCCTCTCACAATGCAAATTGCTTCTATGGAATTCAACACACAAGAAAGACATTGTTTGCAAGCTTTAACATACTTAGATGAGTCTTAATGCATATAAATGAGACACATGATGCATTCATTTAATGATTATGAAAAGTGATTAAGCTCTCTAAGTTTTCACATTGAATCTAAGAGAATTTAAATAATTTACCCTAAACATCTTCATCTTTTCTTGATTTTTCATACCCTTAAGGTTTTATCTTCATCCATGATTCTTTATATCTCACATATAACAAATACCTCTTCTTTTGATTTTGTAATTATCAAAACACATGATCCAATAGAAGCCTTACCATTGTTGTCATTTTCATCGTCAAATAGTTTGTATCCACCCTCCCTAGGCAACCCTAATAGTGTTGACAAAAAACTAGCATTAAAGTCTGAAGTTTTCCCTTAAAGGATAACTGTGGCCTTACCTGTAGATTGCTTTAAATTTAAGTCACTATAAAAAACCAGCATTAAAATTTTTTGAATATGATATGTTCATCTCTAACAATTTATATGAACCCAGATACTCTTTAATCTGAGGGAAGTAATTGGAAATGAACTTATCAAGGTTATATGATGAGGGATAATGACATCTATTTACACTTAATGTTTTAGGTGCTTGGTTACTGGTCCCTAAAGGCCTTCCTTGTTTAGTCCTTATGAAGAAGATACGACCTCATTCTTCTTAGAGGACTTGGCCTTTTGCAGAGGATGATCCCTTTTTTCTTACCTGAAATGGCCTTAGGAGTCGATGCTCCCTTTGTTTGGGATGTGACCTTGCCCTTCAATAGGGTTCTAATTTTCCATTGCCTTTATGCCCCCTAATTCATCTTGGTCCCATTCGCTCACTTTGTCCTAGTCATTAAAGCTAATAAAGTGTTTCATATGCTAGGTGATCTTGAAGGATGCATTTTGTTTCACTCACTGATGATAGTGTGTGTGGGAGACATTAAGGTGGAGGTTTCCCCCAGGCAATAAACATAGTTGGATAAGAATGTGGGAAGATTTAGAAAATTTTTCATTAATGGTGGGTAAATGCTATCATTGGCAATAAGGGTCAGCCCTAGATTATTTTAGATAAAATATGTGAAGTACATGTAATTGATTAGCCTATTATATTCCTGTACCATTGAATTACATGTAATTAGATGTCATTTACATGTAATTTTTTCTCAATCTGAAAATCTTAACGTATTGATTTACATGTAATCTGGGGGGTATTTATATGTAAACAAAGGACACCATTAGTGGAATGCAATTGGTCTGTTTAGTTTACATGTAATTTGTTAGATTTACAAGTAAATTCTACTCAATTGTGGGTGCAAAAATCTAATTTCATTGATTTACATGTAGTCCTGTGGTATTTACATATAAACGAGGGACATCACTAGTAGCATTCACTTGGTATGCTCAGTTTACATGTAATCCATCAAATTTACATATAATTTCATTGAATTATATGTAAATGAGGGACACCACTAGTAGCTTGTCATCTCTGTGTCTAAATTACATGAAATCATTCATATTTTCATGTAATTAGTCAAACTTATTACAATGCCCTTTTTACCCTCTAGTTTATTTTCAAATTTTACTAAGCCTTCACTTGTTATTTGCTTAGAATGATGGGACATTTTGTTTCTCTATTTATGTCACCATTATCTTTATAAACTTAATAGCAAGCACTCATCTCCCTTGTCTACCTAGCATTCGAGATGGACATCGATGCATTATAGATGGTAATACCTATTTCATTATCAGGTTAGGGTTACCCTCTACTCTTATATTTGTTCTATGTCCTACCTAGGAGAACTAGGATAGACCTTCTAATGTCACACCACAATATGTGACTGAAAAGGATTAAAACAACATCCAACAGACCATAATATGAAAGGAGAAGATGAAAAAGATGCATAAGGACATGATAGCTACACTAGAAGCAACAACGGTGCATTTTGATTCACTATAATGGCAAAAAGGTAGCTAGAGAAAAGGATTAAAGAGTTAGAGGATGAGCTTCACAATCATAAACAAGCAGTAGGTAGCATGATAAAGCATGATGATATAGTAGCATAATGTATAGGTTAAGTACGTATTCATAGCATAACACAAATATCCTATATCCAAACAAACCTTTATGTCTCTTTAACTAAATTTATAGATTACCATACCAGATCAATTCATAGTAAATTGTCCCAAGTTCACCTTCAATAGAAGGAACTACTCAGCCAAGGTTATCCCTTACTATTTTAGGTCTACAGATTCCCCTAACCATGATTTGTGGTGTTGTATGCACCAAATCCACCAAACACTTTTTGATTGATTTAGAACATCAAAAATCCACTGAACCACTTTAGTGAATATGAAGCCAAGACAGGCTGTACTAGGCATCCTAGGTGACAGCATAGCTATAGGGACTTTTATTACCTCTTCAACTAGGGTGAACTCCCACCTTAATCCAATAATGCATCTCCCATATAATACTTTGCATTTTTCCCATACAGTTAATATAAATCTTGCATATCCCATGCTAAACAAATTTGCCTTATTTATTTAGTGTGATAAATCCATTTTCAAAAACATGTTACCAAACCTTAGAATACCAATCCAATTATGAGCAACTTTTGTCATAAAACCCTTAGCACACTTTACAAGTTTCTAAAATTAACTATTATATTTGTATATAAATATTTTTTACAAATAACTTGTAAATAATTAGACAAGCAAATAAACCATATGATTAACCAGTTACCTCAACCTTTTTTTTAACAAAAGGGTTTCTTGTAGATCAAATGTAAGCTCCTACGTTACCTTAGCCTTGGAATCACTCCAAGATATCAAAATCTACAATTAGAAGTATTATCTATCAATTTATTAATTTAACACATGTATCCACTAGCTAAATCAACTCAAGTTAGCTACTCAACAACCCAAATCTCTATCATAGAGCTAGTTAAAGCTTTTACAACCTCATCTTATCTCTAGTTAGCATATACAATGTTGATACATGCTTTATTTTAGCTTACACAACTTCAAAAATCCCAAAACCAACCTAGAGTTAATCTATCATCTTCCATTGAATAACATATACATATAAAACCACTTATCCAACACAAAACAACTTAAATCAAACTCCTACACCATATAGAAGACATAAGGACAAAGTATAATCCCCCTCTAACTAGGAATCCAACAACCCTTTCTTCAAAACCATGAAAACCAAGGTGGATAGGTAAAGAAGATTGTTTGGAAACTTAGCTAGATGATTGAAGGTCCAAACAAGCTTGTAATCTTGCCTAAATCAAAGAACAGAACCTTCATCACCCTCCTTCGTGCCCTAAGCTTTCCCTCACATTTTTTGATATTTTTTATATCATTTACGTGACTTTATGTTGAGTATGTACCATGCGCCATTGCATGTGGCATAGCAAGCAAAAAGTTACTTTTGCTCCCCCATTCTAACCCAATTCGAATGAACTTTCACCTTATCCTAATCTTAAGGCTATTCATGATCCAAAATGTCAATTAGCACTTGAAAACATGATCAAGTTAATTATTTTTAAGTAATTTCTTCTTTAATTAGAAATTTATTTAGATTACAGACTTTGGATGTTACATTAGTAGGGAGGAATTAACGAGCTTAACAGTTTAATGTACAAGAGCCCAATTAAAACAACTAAAATTGTTGAACCCTTGGTTTGATGATTACAAAATAACAAGATTGTGTTTTACAGGTTATTTATTCATAACTAAGGTAATTGACTCAACGTTGAATTAAAACTGACTTAAGATATAGGTTATGTATTCCAAACTGTGTGGCCCGAAATCTTTTCCAAAACCTCATCCTATCCTTTTGAAGAAATTCTATCCTAGTTAAGTATATGACTTAACTATAATTTTTTTGAATATTTGTGTATTCTTGAGTGAGATTTCCAATTGAACCTAATATTAAAAATTACTTTCTAGAACTTAGTTTATGCATAAGTATCTTTAGCAATGGTATTGTACCTTTAGCTTCAGTACTACTTATCTTGTTCCTTCATTTCTTCTCTTTTGGTCTTAAGCCATGTTCTTTTAACACCAAGGCTAGAGTTTTTAACACTGGTGCTACCCTTGTTCTTCTCCTAAAAGAATTTATCTTGTTTTTGCCCTTGTTGTTTAGCATTGGTGCTTGTTCTATAACACTGGTACTACTTCCAGTTTGTTTAATGGTTCTTCTCTTTAATATGAGTTAGCACCTGTGCTAAGTAAATAGCACTGTTGCTGTATTTCAAATTTCTTTTAACACATGTGCTAAAGACATAGCACCGGTACTTCTTTTAAGCTTAACTCTCAGGGACTTGGTGTTAAATGTTTTAACACTTGTGCTATATCTTCTAACACCTGTGCTACATTGTTTCTTATGAAAATCACTTTATTTCCTAAAGAATGATAAACATTTTTGTCTTTTACAAAGAAGCTTAACTCCAGTACTATTAGAACAATAACTGTGCTATTTGTCTATGTGCTGTGTTTTTCTTCTCCATAGCACCGATACTATCCTTCATAGCACTAGTGCTATATTGCTTCTTCATGCTTTATTTTACATCTTGAAATTGTGAACTCTTTGAAACTCATTTCTTAGCTATTTGTTCATCTGCAATCAGTTGTGTTCACTCTATAACCTTCATAGAATCTATTTAAAATAGAATTATTGCTTGGCTCAAACTCTTTGTGACTATTTCTTGATTCACAACACTTGTGCTAAATTGCTACATTAGTATATAAATTTCATCTATTTCTATCAGGGCATTTAATGTGTATAACCTTTATGTTGTATAAAGAGAAGTTGTCATCGTAAAGTATTGTTACATTACTTCAACCATCGAAAAAACTCAAATAAGCTCAGTTATCTAGAAAAACTCAGAAAAAAGATGAAGACGGAGCATAACAAACTTCCAATGAAAAAAATTATGAGTCTAACGGATCATTTATGACTTTCAACTATAAATAGACTCATTCATAAATAATGAAGACAGAGAACAATAGAGCCAACAAGAACAAAACTCTATCATTATTTGTGCGTTCATTTTTTACCAACTTTTTGAGAAATATTTATTATCTGTGAGCTTTATTGATTATATATCTACTCATAGAGAAAGTTTATAACAGTAGTAGTTCATTCTTGAACTTACTCTATTTATTCCTATTTTACTTTATCAAAATAGAGAAACTTAAGCTTAAGGAGCTTAAGGGGTTTTGGCATTGCCTTTGTAAGGGGGAAAGATTCAGACTTATTAAAAAATCTGTTAATGTATTGAGGCACCAAGAGCTCGATTTAATCTTTGGTGATATAATTGGAAATCTCAAGAGGTTTCTGGGGACTGGATATAGACTCAAGTGGTATGAATCTCATCAGAATAAACCATCTGTGCAAAGCTCATCTCTCTTATATCCTGTGTTTGGTGATTTCATTATTACACTTCTCTTGTTATTTCTGCAAATTTATTTTATTTTTTAGTTAGTCTAATTCAGCTCCCCTCTCAGGGTCTTTTACAAAAATTATAAAAGCTAGATAAAAAATTAGTGAAAATTGTAAGAACCTACAAATGTATATTTCCTAGATAATATGTTAACATATCAAATTTTATTATATATAAATATTTTTCACAAATAATAAGATTATTATTGTCTATATGAAATTAACAATTTTTCTCTCCTCTCATTATCTCCTTTTCAATCAAGTATAAGGACAGAAAATTATATTATCACTCTTCTTTTAAGTTATGATGTTTATTGTTTTGATTTTATCCTTTTACTGATTTTTATACATAAGAGAAATTGAAGTTACTCGGAGGGAATCTTGCCTCAAATTTTCCCTTGTAAGTTGATATTATAATTCACGGCCAAACTTGGAATTTGATGATAGAAAAGAGGCAGCTTGGTTATCAATTTCATGCACCTGAATTTAATTCTAATATAGGCATATTCAAATATTCTTCAGAATGACAGAATGTAAAAGAATGGATTGTCTCAAAATTAAATATTAGTTACATAAAGAAATGGATTTTTGACTCAGAGTTATTTTTTTTAAAAAAGCTGGAGAAATCAAAGCTAACTGAAGATAATACAGAACAATCCACACCAAAGAACAATCACTTTATTCCCCTATCTTTGATATAGTGTTACCTGTTAGAAAAAAGATATCGGTTTCTTATTTTGATGATACCTGATTTGATATCGGTTTCTTGATCATTTAAATGCCAACCGATTTATTCATGACAAAGAGGAAGTATAGAGGAGGATCAAGCTTCTGTGCTGATGTAGTGTTTCATGTTATTTTGTGTTGAATTATGGGTACTGCGATCAAACTTATGCAAGTTTTTATATTTCAAGTTAGAGATTTGTAATTTTGTGATGTTGATCTATAGGATATGGATGATGATACGAGGAATTATGAAATTATTTAATGATAACAGTGGATTTGGAGTGTGGTATTTTATATTTTTGTGAAATTATTTAATTTAATATTTAACATATTTGCTTCTTAAAATATTATTAGATTTGATTGAATGAATTTTTCTTTTTACTTCACAAATGATGGGTACACCACCACCATTTTAAGTAGGTTGTAGAGCCTAAAATGTTTGAACATCTCACTGATAGAGTTCAGACTAAGGGTGTTCAAAACCGATCCTAACCAAAAGAACCGACCCAAACCAACCCAAATCGAAAGAAACCGATAAAAAATGAACAACTTTCAAGCCTACTTTGGTTTTTATGATATGAGAATCGATTGGTTTGGTTCAAGTTTGCTTGAGTAGACTCTGCTTGAGGTTGGCTTACTTGTCCAGATGTGTAGTCTATGTTTGGTTGAGAGTTTGATCTGTGCTGTTGGATATCTAGACCTTTATCAACCATTTCTTCATCTAATTTGGATACATTTTTGAGCAGTAAATTAGCTTCCTTTGTCGATGGAGGAGGATTCATATTCTCATCATAGTTTGTTGTTGCAGCAAAAATAAAGCTTAGTTCAAGTGATGGCTTAGAATTCATTGAGAAGAGTAGAATAGAGGCTCGAAGAAATAAAGCTTATACAACCTGTGCCTTCTTTTCTACTTGACACATTAACATGATTTCTTACAATCATGCAAGACTTTTGGCTTCTTGCATTGTTCTTGGTTTAGAGAGGCGCATTGGTTCTACAACTTTTGGCTTGAGCCCAGCTACATATGCAAAAACCAAATATTTTCATGCAATTTTAATCTATTGGTGTGGCTACCAAAGAATTTGTTGAATCCTTTCATACTAGCCCCGCTGACAAAGCCACCTTTAAAATTAGGTATCCTACTGCCTCTCATTTATAGGCATTATTATCATATGAATATATATATATATATATATCCTAATCTATCCAAATCCTTCTAATATAATAATAATATAATTAAATATGAAATTCTATCTAAATTCTATTCAAATCATAAATCATATCTAAATCTATTTAAACCCTAATTAAATCTTAATTATTTTCTTATTCATTATAATTACATAACATTGTCCTCTTTTATTTTCCACATCTTAGTCACATTGTTGTGGTGACTGAGTGCTATAGACTAGTGATCTTTCATTAGGTGAGAAATGTATAAAATTTTTCCTAAAAATTGAGAAGGCTAGGGTTTTAATTTACTTTTCCCACCATCTTGATCAAATACTGTATGTATTTGGAAAGTTTTCAGTAGTGGGGGTGACATTTTGCCATAGATGAATCGTAATAATCATAGCAACTTTCTTTTCTCTTGTTTTGGCAATCTATGATAGATGTTAAATGGGGTATTTTCATTTTCAAGGCGTTGCCCACTTTTATTTTTGCTTCTTTATTACTCTGGCATGTGTATGAGAGAGAGTATATCATTGGATATTATTATTCTTTCAAGTATAGGAGACGGTTTAGTTTTCTTTGCTACTCTTCAAGATCTTGAACCTGTGAGTGTTGTTTTAGCTATCAAATTTTTGTTGTTCTTTCTTTCCTTTGTGTTAAATTAAAGTAGTTTGCAAACCAAATTGTGGTTACCATTTAAATATTCAACTGTAGGAAAAACCATCTAGAAAAATAGAAGCCATCATGGCATTTCAAAAGTTGCCCATAGTGATGCCATCTGTTGATAATATTAGTTCAGCACTAAGAAAGGCATAGAGAATTTCTCCAACAAAAAGTTTTTGACTGGAATGATATTCTTTTGTTTAATCTTGGCATGCTTGTTTTTCATCATTGAACCTTTTGTTATTATTAATTTTTAGTTTGTTTAAACTAGGCATTGCTAACACTGCAAAAAGGGAGAAGAACAGGGGTACAAAGCAACTTGATGCATTGATGAAAGTATGTCCTTAACTTCTAAATATTTCATGTTATTCTATTTCTGTTACAACATATATATTCTAGTTATAGAAAAAGTTAGTGAAAATTGATATTGTAGATCTTTTCAGGAACTAGCTGTTCCTTTGAGGACGTATATGGAGAATTTTCCAAAGAAAACATATCTTCATCCCTATGAAAGGTCTCTTATTGAATTGACTCTTGGAGATGGATATTATGAAATTGTATATAAGGAAAATTGCTCTGCAGCAATTAGAACATTTGTTGTTGGACTTCCATTGCCATTCTAAATGCTCCAAGTACAAATTTGATGACCATGGATTTTAATTTTGTTCTTTTAGACATTTTTATCACATTGTGCAATATCACATTCTGTTGACTGTACAATATCTGTGGATATACTGTTGGCAAGGAACATGTTTCACTTTGTGCTATGGTTTATCTAGTAACTCGCATACGCTGATGATGAAATTGAAGTTTATTTGGCTTTGTATGCATAGGATCAATTTTTTAACTATATGGATATCAAGTAACTTTAAATTTCTACAGGATTAGACTCTAGATGTTTATTTTAAGTTTAACATGCATCTAGAATTTTTCTTATTATATTATGATTAATCTAAAGTGTTTAAGTGTTATTTATATTTTCATGGCCTTCTTGTTTCATTATAAAAGCAGTAAGGATGGCTAAATATGTTTTTTAGTTTTTGTTTGAGCATATTGCTTTCTCTAAAAAAATTAATGTTTTTTAGGTAGGTCAAAAGTCAGCTTTATCATTTAGTACATTTGATGGACCCAATTCCAGAAATTATATTATTTATGTGTAAAAATCCTGGAAAAATGTAAGTCTCACTGGGTTAGCTGCCGTATGCTTACCTTGTCCAGACCCCGCCATGAAAAATACATGCACAACGCCTTACTCCCCCCTTCCCTCTCTCTCCCGGGACTCATTATTGAATTCCTTAAGATGGAAGAGTCTGATATCTCTCTTATACAGACATCTTGTTACTTTGGTCCTTTCTCTCGCTGTCCTTTTCTTAACATTTTGATATCATGATTTCATGTAACAGTCTTCATCAAAGAGAGAAGCAGAGGAAAGACTGAATGAGGTGTCCTTTCTATCTTATTTGGAACATCTTGTCCTAATTTTTTATGATGATTCTTATATATTAAAGTTATTGTAGGGCATTCAAAAAGTTGAACATATTTTTTATTGAGAAGGGAATGTTGTTGATGATTTGTTGGGCATTGCCAAGGTTGGGAGAACCATTGGATTGAGAATATTTCTTTTAAACAATTGTTTCCTCTGCTACATTGTATATTTACTTTTAAACTTTATAGACTTTAAGAGCAATGCCTGTAATTAGCTTGGAAACACCTACACTCTGCCTTGTTGGAGCTCCTAATGTAGGAAAATCTTCCTTGGTCTATGTACTCTCTACTGGAAAGCCTGAGGTGTGCAACAGAATCCATGACTCTCTTTTTGTCATAATTCGTGCTATGTTATGATTCTGATTTTTTTTTTGCCAAAGATGTTATGATTTTGCTGAACTACCATTCATTTCTTCTGTTTTATATGATCGAACAAATGGCTACACGCATATTTTATTTTATTTATTCCTCTAGTTTTAGCTGTAATTTAGTCATTGTATATTTTTTTTCTCATCTCTATTTATTTAATTGATATTATCTTGTATTCAAATCAATTTGATTAGCTGTTCCTGATTCTATGGGTTCTCATGTCTAACTTCTCAACCTGAATGTATGTTTATGTATTTCAACTCTTATAGAATGTAAGCTAAAGTCATTCCGCTCTCATTTTTCACTTCAGAGCAACAATATGCTTGATCTCTTTCTCTCATCACTGGACATAGGCTCCTTAGAAGTAATTACCTTCCGTGGTCATCTGGAGTTTTAATGTAACGGGAAATGGCTAGGTTGATTACTTGATGGGTACTTCTCCTCTCAGTGTTAATGACCCAAAAATTAAGATTTGGTATTCTAAAAACAACAAATAATTTCATGATTGATCAATTCCATAACAAATGATATTGGGGAAACTTCCTTCTAATGTTAGAGTACGAAAAATGCAGGAAGCAGTGAGGGAGAAGTTCTCTTCAATGGAAAATACTACCTTGGTACTTGAGATTGAAGGGCTTATCCATCATTTAAGACAATGAAAGATGGGATTATTCAATGCCCCAACACACTTATGAAGTTCTAGCAATAAATTAAGCTCTGTTATATTCACAAATATTCATGTGTAATTGATGCTGCCTACTTCAAGAAAGGTAAGGAAAAAGATTTTATGAACAACTCCTCAGGCTGAAATACTTTATTGCCTCCTTTGTGTCCACGCCTGATTGACAAGTTGGTGTGAAGAAATGTCTTGGTTGAGCTTTTATAATATCATTCACGCTTGAATGTTATTTTATCTATGCTTAATTCATCCTTAGTGTTAGCTTGAAATATGCCTAAGAAGCAATCCTAAAGTTGGATTTTGTTGAGTCTATGCTTGAATGGATCAAACTAATTCAAGTTTGATTTAAAGTGAACCTTAGCACTGAAAAAAACTATTCAACCTTGGTTCAAAAGTTGCCCAAGTGTGTTTCACATCATGAAGAGGCAAGGTGCCTCCTTACATTCATTCTCGCTTGGTACTTCAAACACATCATTCACACTTCAACCCAACCTAATTAGTTCACACTTGGATCAATGAGAAGTGATAGGTGAGGTAAAGAGAAGATAGCTCATCCACTATTGGATCATGTTGTCCACGCCTGAATGAGAGTTTTGACATCATTTAATGCACTTCACAGGAAAAGTGCTTTATCTATCCTAGATCACTTCCACATATGCATAAAGGCTATATTTTGTACCTTACGGGTTCTAACAGTCCTAAATCATGAAAATCTATAAATAAAACTTCATTTAACTTAGTCAGTAATACTTAGATAGATTCAACACATACACTTTGCATCAACCCTTTATCTTTTATTATGTTCATGTAAAAAGCTCTCAAAATAGTTCTTAAGCTTATATTTTTTTATCTACTTTTTAAGAGAATTTCTAAGTGTGCCTAACATATTCCTAGTTATCTCTTTGAGAGAGAACCTGATAAGAAGAAACTAACTTTGTTATTAGAGAGAATCAAAGAAGAATATCCTAGGTGTATTAAAGAGAGTGCTCATTGTGTTGAATTGAGATATTAAGAAAAATTGCTAGTATAGTAAGAGACCTTGTAAATGGCTTACAAGTGTTAGTGAAAGCTTGTGATTGCACTAAGGTAACAACCACCCATTGACACTTGTGTCATAGTGAAAAATCTCAAGTGTGAACTTAGGGACTGAATGTAAACTAAGTGGTAGGCTGAACCAGGATAAATCAACTATGTAGTATTTCTATCTCTATTATCTTTAAATTCTGTTCTTCATTATTTGCATATCATCTTGGTTATTACATTAACGAAATTATATTTCACAAGTATTTTAAAATCTACAACTGAAGTATTTGAGTTTTACTTTGATTTATTGCATTGAAACTTTATGTTGCATCTTCAACTGCCCTTGAAATAGTGAAAAGTTTGAGAAAATAAAAAGTTTCCTAAACATCCAATTCACCCCCTTTTAGGTGTGGTTGTCTGATCTTTCATCTAACATCAGAGCTTGATCACTTGTTGAAAGGACTTAACAATCTCAAGTGATAAAGGCAATAATGGGAAATTATTGATTTCATAATGGCTATGACATACTGTCACCTCTAGCTTTGGAAATATAAGTTTTGATTTTTGGAAGTTTAGCATGAAAATCTTTATTGAAGCCATTGATTTATATATATAGGATGTATTTGAAAATGATTTAAAAATAGAACTTAAGAAAGATTTACCTAAGCATGAAAAGAAATTTTAGGAATTGAATATTAAAGGTATCTCCTTACTGTATAGAGCATTAACAAGGGTTGAGTATGCAGAAATTAACGATTGTACTAGTGTTAAATAATTTTGGGATACACTTGAAAGAATGTATCACCAAAAAGAAAATGAAGATGTTGAGAGCTATGGAAGTACTCATAAAGCCAACATTAATAATGAATTTAATCTTATCAACTCATCTAATCAAGGAGTTAATAAAGCAAATGGGTATCACAATGCTGATTTTTCAAATCTCCATAAGCATAAAGAAAGTACCAAAAGTTCCTTACATTCAAGGATAATTAATGAAGAAGATGTGGAGAAGTCTTTTGAAGTAGAATTAGTCTTAAAAGTGGAAATAATTTTTAGATCAAGACATCAAGATGGTTTTAAGGTTTGCATACCTTCTAGCTTTCAAAATCATACTCATTTGCATAAAGTTGTCTTTGAATACTTATCAGATTCTAGCACTAAAGGGTAAAACAACTTGGAAGCAAACTAGAATAATAGAGAAGAAAGATTTCAGAAAGAAATCTAAAATTAATGTGTCTAAAGTTCTTAAGGGTAATACAATTTTTTTAAAAGAAAAATTATAATAATTGGAACTATTGTCAAAGAAGTGACAATGTGTGTCTCATGTGTATCATTATGTTATTTGTTATTTCTATGGAAAATGTGGTCACGTCTCTTGAAATTGCTTTCAAAGAAAGAATTTGGCACAAAAATTGAATGAAAACAAGAAATTCTTATTCTTTCAAAAACTGAGGTGCCTTACACAGCCACAAGGGCCCTATTTATAATTCTGGGATCATGAAACTGAAGCTTACAAAATAAAAGGGATGTTATAGGAATTAAGGGGAGGTTATAAAGGGTTTATTGTGCTCCATTATGTGACTTCCATTTCTGCTCTTTTATTTTTCTATTTCATCCTCCTCGAGTTAGGCAGAACTTGCCTTCGAGTTAAATTCATCATCTTTATCAATGTACAGAGATAGATCAGCAACATTGAAGTTAGCAGATACACCATAAGAACTAGGTAATTCCACCTTGTAAGCATTGTTGTTGATCTTTTGCACTATCTTGAACGGACCATCAGCTCTCGAGGACAGCTTAGCATTTAGTTGTTTAGGAAATCGTTCCTTTCATAAATGTATCCAAACCAAATCGCCCACATTAAAAGTTTGATACTTCCAATGCTTGTCACGTTGAGTTTTGTATCTCAAGTTCTGCATCTGTATTCATGCACAAACTTGTTCATATAACTTCTTAATTTCCTTAGCCCTTTGGTTAGCATCAGAACTATATTGCTACTTATTAAGTGAAAGGGTCAAGTTTAATGGACTAAAGGGATGAGTGCCATAAACAACTTCAAACAGAAACTTCCCAGTTGCTTGGTTGATAGAGTTATTATAAGCAAACTCAACTTGAGCAAGAATGAGATCCTACTACTTCAAATTCTTTCCCACAAAACTATAAAGAAGATTATCAAGAATCCTGTTTATAGCTTCAGTTTGACCGTCTGTCTAGGGATGACTAGCGTTGCTAAACTGGAGCTTAGTTCCGATCTTCTTCCATAACATTCGCCAAAAGTGGCTGAGAAACTTCACATCATGGTTAGAAGTGATAGTCTTAGGAATGCCATGAAGATGCACATTCTCCTTAAAGTATAAGTCTACTACTTGAACAGCATCATTAGTCTTCTGGCATGGAACGAAATGGGCCATTTTTGAGAAACAATCCACAACCACCATGATAGAATCTTTTTGCCTTTGAGTTCGTGGTAAACCCAGAACAAAATTCATAGTTATATCTTCCCAAGGTGCTTCTGGAATTGGCAAAGGCATGTATAATCCTGTATTCTAACCTTTGGATTTGGCCAAGTGATAAATTCTACACCTCTGTATATGCTTGTTAACATCCTGTTCAAGTCGAGGTCAGTAAAAGTTCTCCTTCACTAGGTCAACTATTTTATCCCATCCAAAAAATGTCCAGTTAATCTACCGTTATGTGCTTCCCAAATTATGGCTTCTCTCAAGGAACCCTGTGGAATACAGAGGGTTTTACGTCAAACTAAAAACCCATCGTGTCTGTAGAACTGGTGGAAAGGTTGATTTACAGTTGCTTCCCATATTCCTCAAAAATTAGGATCATCTTAATACAACTCTTTCACAAGGTCAAATCTAACAACCTTGGTTTGGAGTGTTGTAAGTAGCAGATACCGACGACCAAGGGCATCAGCTACGGAGTTCAGAGCTCTAGCCTTATGTTTGATAAGGAATGGATAAGACTGTAAGAGTTCACTCCAACAAGCATGTCTGTGACTGATCTTCTGCTAGGAATTTAAATACTTGAGAGCTTCATGATCAAAAAAAAGTATAAACTCTTTATTCAGGAGATAATGACTCCAATATTGGAGAGCTCAAACAATGGCATAGCATTCTTTGTCATAGGTAGAATATCTAAGCTTGGCATCATTGAGCTTCTCACTAAAAAAGGCAATGAGATGGCCCTCTTGGCTTAAGACAACACCAATATTGGTGTTAGAAGCATCACAGCTAACTTTAAACACTTGGTCAAAGTTAGGAAGAGCTAGGACTGGAGCTTTAGTCAACTTCTTCTTCAAGTACTTCATACCCTTCGAGTAGGACAGTCCGCAGTAATGTGGCCAAATCCTTGGCATTTAAAGCATTTGACTGCTTTAGAACCAGATTCCTTGGCAGCATTAGATGTTGGTTTTCGCATAGTAGTAGGTTGTGGCTTGCTTGAGGAGTTAGTCTACTGAAACTCCGCCTTACGGCCTTTTAGATAACCCCTAAAGGACGAAGGTTAGAAAGTGGATCTCTTGGGCATCTGCTTCTCAACATGCATGGCTAGACAGATGACATCATCTAAGGTCCAATATTGCTGAAGCTGGACTGGACGACTGATATCTGTGTTTAAGTTTGCAAGGTATCGGGCTATTGTTTGCTCCTCCTTCTCCTGAATGTCATACTTCATCATGAATTGGTGAAGATAAAGATAAAGATAAAGATTTCTATCGAAGATTTTGCAACTGGATAAAATTATCCTGATGATATGATCTGGCAGAAATATCCTGGTGGGCTGGTATTTCATTTTCTCCCAGGTTTCAATCTTGCACTTTCCCTCATGTTCCCGCTTCTGTCTGAGGTTTTCCTACCAAATAGAAGCATGTTTCTTGAGTTTGAGGGCAATAATTTTGACTTTCTGTGCATCTGGAATCTCCTTGTATTCAAATACTTGTTCAATAGTTTGCAGCCAATCTACAAACTCGTCTGGCTAAAGTCTTTCCTTAAATTCAGGAATGTTGACCTTGATGTCATTAGGGCAGAATTATTGTTGTCGTGGATGGCGGTGGTTGTCGGTGGATGAAGAACTACTGCTTCTCGAATCTCCCTCTAAGTTTTCTCTATTATTGTTTAACAGAGTTCACTGCAATTCCACAGTGGCTTCCAACTCTTGTATCCTACATCTCATCTCTTCCATCTCAACCTCGTGCACATGTCTACGTCTTGGAGGCATTTTGAATAGGTGTCAAGGCTAGGAATATGGGAAAGATTGGGGTACAGATGGAAACGTTGAAAGGATATAGTGGTATAATGGGATTTTTGGAAAGGTTAGGGGCAAAATGTGAATTTTAGGACAGCCTAGGGGTAAAATAGAGATTTTGGCAGAATAAAGGGGTCAAATTGCAATTTATGGAAAATATAGGGGTCAAAATGGAATTCAGGTAAAATAAAGGGTCAAAAGTGTAATTTTAGGAAAGTTTAGGGGTCAAAATAGAATTTCAAAAATATTGGGGTCAATATGAAATTTCATAAAACTGAGGGGACAATATGGAACTATCAAAAGATTTGAGGCAAAAATGTAATTTATGGAAATATGGCTGACTGGGCATAATGACGTGGTGAATATAACACATGGTAGCAAATGATTGGATGACCTGGCTTTTGACGGGTCAGAGAGATGACGTGGCAGATGACGTCAGCATCTTCTTCCTGCAATTAGCGTGTGACGGCGCGTGCAATGGCGGCGAGGCGCGTGGGTTTCAGGTGGTGGTGCAAGATGGCGCGTGTGATGTTTTCCAGTGATGGGGAACCTCTTGTTCCACACTTTCAGACCTCCCGAGCATGATGGTGATGTTAGTTTTCCGAGAAAACACTTGGATTGCAAAACGCAAAGACGTCAGGGACTCCTCCACTGAATCTCTCTCTTCTCCAGCGTACTTTCTCAATTGTAACCCACTCTCTCACTCTCTAAACCTACTCTGATACCAAAATGGCATAGAAATGGAATGAAAACAAGCAATTCTTATTCTTTCAAAAACTAAGGTGCCTTACACAGCCACAAGGGCCCTATTGTGCTTACAAAATAAAAGGAACGTTACAGGAATTAAGGGGAGGTTGCAAAGAGTTTATTGTGCTTCATTATGTGACTTCCGTTTCTGCTCTTTTATTTTTCCGTTGGACTTGGGGAGGGTCCTGGCTATATAAATGGGTGTGCTGCACGCCTTAGTAGGTTGGCCTTTTGGGGAGAGAGTAATGGCCTTGTGACAAAGTAGTATCAGAGCCAGACCCGAGTTTGCCTAGTTGGTGGGCCTCTCTGGTGGGCTACCCATGACGGGGGCGTCACGGATTGGCCGGGGGAGTTGTCAGGTCCCACATCAGAGGGACTTAGGGAGGGTCCTGGCTCTATAAATGGATGCGCTGCATGCCCTAATAGGTTAGCCTTTTGGGGAGAGAGTAATGGCCCCATGACAAAGAAAGAATTTATATAAGAGAATACCACAAGAAGGATTCCCAAGGTAAAATAGGAAGTCCAAAACTAATATGACAGGACCTAAAAAGAAATAGGCACCTATATCTAACTTAAATGTGCAGGAAATGACTCAAAAAGATAAAGCAAGAAGCAATCATAAGAGAAGTCATCTTGTTTGGAGAAGGGTTAATAAGACAAATTAAAACAATTCTAAAACTGCACAAAAAGAGCTATATGAGAAATATCACCAGCCCTACAATTCATACTTCAGGAACACTGAATAAAGAAGTGAGTGCACAAAAATTTCTAAAAGTACCATCTCATCAAATAAAGAATATGGTGATGAGAAAAGACTTAGTGTATGTTTCAAGGATCAAAATTGAAAATTTACAAAGAAGAATCTTGGAAGAATTGCTAAGAAGATTCAAAGCTCAAGAATGGACTGGCACAAAGTTCCATTCTATTATGAAAAGGAAAAATAGAAGAATTGACATCCTACATGAAGAGGAAGCTTTGAATTCATATGCTATCCATAATATTCAGCCATAACTATAATTCAAAGTCAAAGTCAGGTAAAGAAGGTAAATTTTGTAAAAGGATCAGAAATGTAAGTATGAGGTATGATTCTTCTCTCTAATATTTCTCCCTGTTCAATTTCATATGTATGCATATTTTGGGAAAAGGAAAGTTGTTTTTGTTGGAAATTGTGCCCTAGGGTTAATTATTATACTATGCACATTGTTATTTAATAAATTTCTCTTTTGTTATCATATCAATTGCATGTTTTAATATGATAACTGTATACTTGGACAAACTATAGTGATTGTCCTAAATGTCCCTGGTCAATCATCTATCAGGGATTATAGATGAAACAATACTAGTATGACTTTGATTAATTATAGAGATACAAATCAAAGTCATAAGCACTTGAAAGAGTATAAGGTACTGGACCCACCCGTTATGAGAAAGCTGTATGATACAAGTCATAAGCTTATCTCATATGTAACTATGTCGCTAAGCCTTTAACCTGAGATCATCATGGATTTCTACATGATGACCACTGAACTTTGACATAGTCAAAAGTCACATTTAATCGGGTGATCATAAAGGCTAGAGGAATATGAGTGGTCAAGATGGAATTTGTCACTCACATTAAGTGAGAGATATTACTGGGCCCCTCGATGAGCAAGATTGAGAAAATGTATGTCCATACTACAATGGAAAGGGTTTTTCCATTACTATTGTCAATCCACTCAAAGATTGAGAAAGCAATGGTTAGGTAAAGGAGAATGACAATTCCATATCTCATACTTGATCGAAATATCGCGTGACGAAAGGGATGTGATATGGCTGCATGATAGGTTACATCGGATAATCGATTCCCAAGTGAATTGGATAGTTGCAATATCTTACTAGAGGCTACTTGTGACTTGTAGGGCTAATAGCATAATTAGCCTACTGTCAATTTCATATGGGCTTACAAGGTCGCACACAAGAATAGTCCAACTTGAGTTATAATGTCCAAGTTCATTGAATTTGAAATATGTCTAGATTTAATGAATGTAATAATATAGGGTAGATGAATTTTATATATATATATATTATATTTATTTGATAAATATTTTTATATATATATATTTATATGAATATGAAATTCAAAATATAATTATATATATATATTCATGTCTGTGTGTGTATCAGATATATATATATATGTATGATTATATATATTCGTATATATATATATCTAATATATAGATGTGATATATATATATATATATTATATTATATTATAGTATAGTATATTAGTTTTAAATTTAATTTTATATGATAGATTAAATTTCCTAACTAACATGATATAAGAAAATATCATGTCAGTTTTATACTTTACTTTATAATACATTTCAATTAGATATGATATCATTGATTAAATTATGAGATAATTTAATTAAAAAATTTATGGGCTTTTAAGTGGAAGATGAAACCCTTAATCCATAACTAATATATTATAATATATAGGACCTCCTTTATGAAAGATGAGAGACTTAGAAAAATTCTGACAATAAAAACACTTGAGAGCCATGAAATACCCCATAGAAAAAAAAATTAACATTCAAAGAAGAATGAACGCTGGGAGCACCGCAAGCTGTTCGAGTTAAAGAGCTATTCATGTGGATACCGGTAGAGGGAGCAGATCTATATTGTTAACTCCTGAGATCCAAACTCTGAAGAGAACGTGCACCACATCAAAAAATTAAAAGGTAACTCTTTTATCCACATTAACTTAAATGAGTTTGTTCGGTCCTATCAGGATAGGGACTTTAAAATTTAATCTTTTGCTGCGTCTCCTATCGAACAGTTTTTTATACATAAATGATTTCTCATACTTTGAAAAGTTATAAATATTGATCAATAATTAAATTTAAAATTGTGCTTACCCCATGCTAAAGAAAATTTGGATACCATTCATGATAAGTTTTTATGTTTTCACCCTGTATTTAAGTGTTAAAAAGTGATTTTAAGGTGAACTCTGAAGAAGTTGCTCAGTCAAATGTAGACATGGAGTGAACCATGAGTGATTGAGTGACAAGCTCTTATTAGTAACTAAAACAAACTTGGACCTAAAGGAAACCAAGCATGATTGATCACTCCATAAAGATGCCTAAAGATTTGCTTTGAAATTGCAAATTTGAAACAGCTTAGACTTTAGAAAACCAAGCATGGTTGAATGAAGCAAAGTCAATGTTCAAATGATCATGAAAGAATGAAATAAATTCAAGCATGCAAAAACTAAAAATTTCCTAGACACCCTATTCACCTCCCCCTTGGGTGTTGTCTGATGTTTTACTATTTAGTAAATAACTAGAGAAAAGAACTTAGATTATGAAATATAGAAGAAAAATTATAGAATCATGGGAAGTAAAATGCATATTTTGAAATATGAAAGACAAAATGTAATGACCTTCATTATTAACTCTAAATGAATCCACTATCCAATAATCCTCAACTATAAGGATCAACCATAGGTTTAACATTTAAAACATTTGTTAAATGACAACTAGAAATTGGGATCCCAAAGAGTCATTAAATATTAACTAGAAAACTTTTCTAAAGTTAGAATAATTAAAAATATGCGGAAGTATGGGAATATCAAACATAGCATTAAGAGAGGAATGAAAAGGGAAAAATTATCATCTCAAAGACTAGAGTAGTTTGTTATGGCCAATTACACATTAGCCACTCACTATGGTGTGAGATACCTTTACCATGGCCAATTCACATTTAATCACTCACTATGGCCAAAATTAAAAGTCACCGCAATAGATACTGCATTGATAGAGCAAAAAACATGCATAGATTAATCTTTAAACATGCATAAAGTACTCAAATCATGCATTTGATTTATAAGATGGAATCGAGTAACATCACACCACACATTCACTATCAAAGCTTTTTACTAAAGCCTAATGCCACCCAAAAATGCTCAAGTTAACTGGTAGAGTTTGCATGCTAATGATCTAGAGTTAAACTTGCATAAACATGTTCCTAAAATTGGCAACACATAAGACTTCATTACACAAAATTTAGCAACTAGAGATTATAAGATTATGCTCTAGAACTTCATCTTAAAGCTTCCCTTGGCCCTTCCCTTTATCATCTCCTAGAAAACATTAAAACAGGGTGAGATTAAATAATCTCAATAAACAAGAATCTAACTAAAGCATATTAAAGTGTAGCAGTCACAAACATAAAGGTAATAAACATATCACATGGAGCAATCTACACAAGTATCACAAGCATTAACAATTCAATGTCTTATGATTAATGCAATCAATTTATATCCTTCTTTATATCATCTAACTGAACTTGCAAGCTAATAATTTGTATAGGACTAACTCATGCGACTAGATTAGCCAAGCTATCCAATTATGAGGATTCGCCTTACCAAAAGCTCTCATAGTTACCCTTAAACCATGTGTTCCCTTTACTCAAATTTAAGATGTCATAAGTGCCTGATCCATACCATCTTGTCCAAGATTGGTGATACTAAGCATTGTGCCCAACTTATGCAACTACTGTGTGCAAACTCAGTGAAGGCCTCACCATGTGAATTTTTCTAATCTAGCCTTCTACTATTATTCTAAGGTAAACTCCCACCATCATGCTTATGTAAGTTCAACTTAACATATGCAATTTATACATGCATATCATAGTAAGTTAACATTCTTATTATCAACAGAACTTGCATGTAATCATAACACATATAACCACCAGTTACTCAGTGACAACATACTAATGCTAACTATAAACAAAACCAATCCAAGCATACATCCATCATAACATAACAACAACCCATAGCTAGTTTAGGCGTGCAGTCCATATCTCATATCACAAGCATTCGAATCACATAGTCATCAAGCATTTACTCACTACCAAGCATGCTTAAATTATTTAATAATGATCAAAGTTCATAGAAACCATAACAAATCTATGCTATTCATTTCAAGCCATTGATTACATAGTAAATAATCACAGTTGCAGGCATAATGATATGCAATAGTTAAATTTCTAGTTACCTCCACTCTTAGTCTACCGCTCAGTAGTCAAATTTGGATTTCTTAAGGGAGCTCCTTTGAACGTAAGCTCCTAGCACAATTAGTTTTAACCAAATTTTAAAAAACAACATTAATAACTAATCATCATTAATTAACTCTTAATACTAATTAAGGCTCAATCCCTTACTATGTGTAATTAAACATATCTACCCTAAGACTAACTTCCATTGGTTTATTTAATTCCATTCCATTAGTCTAATAGCCATTGTTAACTACTTCTATTAACTTAAACTTAATTATTGAAGATTAGGGTTTACTCCAAAACCCTCATAAGTGGCATTTAAAAAACTACCAACCCGTTAAACTAGAGATTTAGCACTTGTATAACTCTCATTAGATCACAATGAAGTCAAAGAAGTGGCTATAATATTTACTAATTTCGGGTAGCATCAACCTTGTAGCTCCTGCTTACTAATTAACCTATTATCACTCACCATCAATGATTATTAAGAATGACTTATGTTAAAAGAGTCAATTTCAATTTTATTAGAAAATTCTTTGAAAATGGGATCTGAATTTTCAAATCATCAACTGAAAATTTGAATTCAAAACTTTTAAAATAGAGTAAACAACTGCATGAAAGCAGAGTGAAACATAATTTAATCCCCCTAACTAGCCTCATGGCACAATTTAACTGATGGAGTCCATAACATTGCACTACTTATCCCACATCTTAATATGATTTCATCATACTTGTCATTCGACAAACCTAATCATAAATTCATCCTTTATTTAGCTAACGAATAATGGATCTCATGGGCTTGTACTCAAAGAGTTAGCCAATTTAATCCATCAAAATATATAATTATAATTAAAATGCACTAATAGTCTTAGTTGACAATATGTAAATATATACAATATAAATTCTCTACACATAGACACTAAGGGATTATAAGCAATTACTGATTGTGTGCCTTTGATTTCCTTTTTTCCTTTGCACCTATGAAGCATCACCTGTAAAAACATTAGCAATGGGAAGTAAGACAAACATCTTTTTGGAGATAATGACTTGTGACATTATGTGTTAGCTTAAGTTTGATGATGAAAATATAGATGAGTTAACTATTTATACTTAATTGCTTTTATATATATATATATATAGTAGTTAACTATGACTATAGAACAAGAGATTTAAAGTGTCTTTAATTATAATGTTTCATATTTCATGAGATTTGAAAAAATAATTTGTGTGCATCAAAGTTTTTTTATACTACCATATTTTTTCTTATCTTGAATTGATTCTATATCCAAGAGTGATTCAAAGCATCATCTTTTATAACTTGGATATATGCATATTAATACTTGAACTAACCATTTTAGTCATGATATATAATTTAAGGTTGTCCAAAGTGAAGATGAGAGTAAGCATGAAGAGGAATAAAGTTGAAGTTATTATTTACATGCTACACTCGTGATTGAAGAACATTAAAGATAAAGAGAAAGATGATCCAAGAAGAGCTTAAGAAGATTGAAGTCTTTCATATAATCTTAGATGTATATATCATTAGGCTAAGAGTTTTTATGTTAAAATCATTGATTTAGATATAAAGTATTAGCTAAGATATCTTAAATCAAATATGCACTTTAGCTTTTAAGAGAAAGTGTGAGATATAGTTTTCTATAATCATGGTTTTCATCTTTGATTACATATGTCTCATGAAGATTGAAATGTTTTGATTACTAACTCCATAAAGTTTTCAAATTTGTTCTATTTTTCTCAAAATGAAGTTAAGTTGAAAATTCGTGAAGACTTGAAGTCTAAGCTTTAAAATGGAAATTCTGTAGAAAATAGTTTTGACTTTGGTCATATTTTATGTCATATCTCTCACTACAAAGCTCATTTTAATGTGAAACATATCTCATTTGAAAATAGACTCCAACAAATTTTCAATGATAGTTCATTTATTCAAATGGAATTCTATTGAGAAAGATATGAACTTTAGAAGTTGAGTGTTGAGATATTGATTCTGCATAGGTTTTAGTGTTGATCTTCAAACACTCTTTTAATCATATCCTAATAAATGTTGAATTTGAGTGTGAAACTTCTTTCATTAAAACTAAACTTCAATAAAGCAATGGTATATAATTTTTCAAATTTGGAGTTATATTAAGTGAGTTAAGACATTATGAAGTTTTGTATAGTGCAGTTGTATAATCATACTTGAGAGCAGCTGAGACGCATGTGTGATTTAGCACTAGTGCAAAAACTCACATGAGAGCACTTCTTAATCATGCATGAAATGACCTCCAAAAGCCCATTTTCATTTTGAATACTCAATCATGTATGATTCTATCGATCCCATACGAGAAATGACCTCCAAAAGTACTAAAGAAGCTCTATAAGCCAATCATCCCCCGTGAGACACTTCTAAAACTCACATGATATGTCATTTTTTCTTGAGTAACCTCTAACACACACATGAATTAGCATTAGAAACTCACAAGAAAATGCATCAATGGCTATATTCATTATGTGACATCTCCAAAATGGTCATTTGATGTCTCTAGCACATATTTTGCTCTATAAGCTATAAATTCAACACTTTAAACTGATCTAAACATGAGATTAACCTCAAAAATCATCAAGCTATGAAATTCATGGTCATATTACTCTTGTTATATGAAAATTATTTTTCTTAAGCTAAGATCATTTATATCTTCATCATTTGAGTATTAGAGCTTCATTGTACTCATCATTATTCTGAGAGAGAGTTTCAAGTGACTGATTCATATACTCAAAACCTTTGTAAAGGTGAGGGAGAGATTTCCCTTAGAATCAAGAGGGGTTGTTCTCTTGGGAAAAGAAGCTCACTAGCAAAGTGATTTGTTGTAAGGGCTCACAAGTGCTTAAACTAAACTTGTGGATGTACTGAGGTGGCAAGCACCCACTCAAGCTTGTGTTTTAGTGAAAAAATATCAAGTAGTTACTTGGGGACTGGATGTAGGCTCAAGAGGAGGAGCTGAACAACGATAAACCATTATTTGCAATCTCTTTTTTCTTAACTCTTTATATTTCGAGCAACCTTAGCTTATGCTATATTCTAGTGTTCAACATATAATTTGATTTACTTATATGCTTTTAATCAAACTTGCACTTAGAGATTGCTTCTAAACATTCATACATATATTGATCTTGTGAAAACAACTTTGGCATTCTTACATACAAAGTTTTAAACTCAAATTTGCCAAAATCTTCCCTTAGACACAGTTTTACTGAAAAGATTCTTAAAGAACCAAAATTTTTCTCAAACACCCAATTCACCACCCCCTCTTGAGTGTTTTGCCATATCTAACACATCTTAATGGCTAAGGAATTCCTAACTTCTAACATATATTCAAACAGCATTTTAGTCTATGTAAGCATATAATTCTACACCCTAAACTATAAAATCACATATAATATCACATTTTTACATAATCTAAATGTATGATCATCTACCATGTTATAACCCCCTTATTTCTTTTGATTGAGTCCACAGGCTACTAAGTAATAGGATTGAATCTAGATATCCTAACTTATCCTAAGCTCTCTAATTTAAGGGGTAACTTAGCTAAAGGTCACCACCATAGCATCCCGAGAAGGGAGACCTAAGTAGTAACCATAATTCTAAGAGTTAATAGGTTGATTTAGAGTTTGAGCATCCCTTAAGATAGGGCAATGACCTTAGGTTTGGAATTAGATAAAAGTTGGAGATCTTGGAGTAGAAGAGTCTTACTGTGTTACTTGCCTATGTTAGTGGGAGTACTCACTAGGCCAAGAAGTGTTTTGCTAGTTGGGGTAAGTGGAGAAACTCATTGAGCCAAGCAATGTATTTTGAAAAAATTATAAATATATGGTTTAGCTAGAAATAGAAGTTAGAAACTCATTTTAAACCTTTTGGAGATGTATTTTTCTATAAAGCTTTGCTAGGATTTGTTGTCTGTGACCTACGGAGCCTTAAAAGAGCTAGATTCCTTTGAGGTAAGTCCCCTAAGCCTTATCTAAACTCTTATACCTCTCTATCCTCTAGATTTAATGACAGAGGTCTTGTATCTCATATTAGAATTCTTAGAGTTTGCTTATCTGAGTCTCAAATAGAGTATTAACTAGTTTAATTATTCATATAAAAATAATCTATAGATTGAGATAGCCTTAGAATCATCAGAGTTCATGCAAGATAGAACTTAGGATTAAGAGATTGAACCTTTGATCTCTCAAAAGTTTGAGATAACTGGGAGCTTATTATGTTATATATTATAGTCTGTAATTCTACATGGTAAACTAATTATGCTATTTTACTTATCACCATAAGATTTGCATCTGAGTGTATAATATGATTTTGAGCTGTAATACACTATTTTGTATGACTTTGTGAGTATGATATGCATGTGTAAAGTATGTTTATTTTGCTACTAGGGATTGTGTTATAATATGAATTTTCATATGGAAAGTATGTAATTATAGATATTGGAAATGATTTATATATATATATATATGAACTTTGGCATGTGATACTGCTTTAAGATAGACGTGCATGTATACATCTAATTGTATGAATGCATGCTTAAACATGGGACTCACCTATTAGAGAAGTGGTTGAAATTATGAAAAATCCATGGTATTGTAAGATCTACCCAAAAAGGGAGTGCATTGGGCTAATAAAAAATTAAAATATATGAGCAGATATAGTTATAAAGAAGGAATGATATCACTAATTCACTCTGAGATGAGGAAGAGAAACTTTGCATTAAGTCTTTATCCTGGTTCAACACTTAACCACTGAGCCTATATCTAGTCCCCAAGATACACTTAGATTTTTCATTATCTTTTACTAAGATTAAATTGGGCTCTTGGTTGCCATAGTATAATTGAAAGTCTTTCTTGAGTCTATAACTCTCCCCCTTACAAAGATGCTCTCTAATCTCCTTAAGCTCCTTGAGCTTAAGTAAAGAGCTTAAGTAACTCTATCTTAGATGAGCAATACAGAAAAGAATAGAGTGAATTCAACAACAAATCACTACTATAGTAAATCCCTCTTTTAGAGTAGATATACATTCAATGAAGTACTCAAAATATTGAATGTACTCATAGAAAGTTGTAAATGGTGTCCTAAATTAGGACTTCAATCATCACATAACTATGGTTGATTAAGAACTAACACAAAATGATTATCCTATAAGGGCTTAACCTAAACAATTCCTTAAAATATTTTTTCACAAACTAAATAAAACCAAGGGATCTCTGGTCTTTAAAATATTTTAAAAACTTATATCATTCAATGAAACATATGTGAAAGCATGATTAAGGAAACACATCTCAATATAGGAGAAAATTTTTCCCCCTTTATTTTCTCTCTATGCCTTACTCTACATAATATATATATATATATATATTTACTAACATAACACTTGGCCACCCAAACCCTTCCAAAACTGATAGTGGGGGGCCAACGTCTCAATCACATTTATTATAATGACTATTACCTAGTCATCATACTTTATATATCATCTATTTTTCAATAGCCCACCATATGCATGAATTTTTGTTTTTATTCACATATAATTAATATCAATTACTCACCCTTGGACATCAAAACATAAGGAGAGACCATAACAATATTCTTGTTCTCAAATCATGCATATAATAACTATTTTCACTTACACAAATATTTTGACCCACTAATATATACATAAGCACCAAACCACATACCTAAGGGCCCGAAATATATTTTTACCCAACACAAACCCATAATGCAAGTGGATCAAAGATATATTGTCCTAGTTGGTAATATCATAAGCTAAATACATATATCAAAATAAAAAGAGAAAGGCCTACAGAAGTGATTATTATCACTTAACCTAATGCTCCTTTCCTCTATTCTTCCCAGATGAGCTAACTCCTGTATATGTTAAAAGAGAGCGGTGAGTATAGCCACTCAGTAACCAAGGTATATCTAAGGTATATAAATGCATGATAATTAATCATGAATGCAAGTGGCTAATAAATTCATCAAGATAACCATGAAACAATCATATCAAGAAACATGTTAATCATATTAACATCTAACTTATGTGAATAATCTCAATAATAAAGTCAAGTACAAAATTGACCCAATTGCCCACAAGTACTGAATATTCGTATACAATAGACACAAATGACCGCATATACATTATTCACATATTCACCACATGTTTTCATTTTTACAATTACAATCATAGTCTTACAAACATAGCCATCAATCACTCAAATGGTATGATAATAATAATATGTATAATCAATCTCTTCCTTATATCTCCCCGTATTTCCCCTGACATGAAATCTGTGGACCCTAGATTCTCATAATCTACAAATTAGAAACTTAAGGGAAAAATCTAACAGAGAAAAATATTTGGGACACT
>NW_026555344.1:21913745-21998285 GCF_029017545.1 Prosopis cineraria | reverse complement strand
CTAACTTTAAACACTTGGTCAAAGTTAGGAAGAGCTAGGACTGGAGCTTTAGTCAACTTCTTCTTCAAGTACTTCATACCCTTCGAGTAGGACAGTCCGCAGTAATGTGGCCAAATCCTTGGCATTTAAAGCATTTGACGCTTTAGAAACCAGATTCCTTGGCAGCATTAGATGTTGGTTTTCGCATAGTAGTAGGTTGTGGCTTGCCTTGAGGAGTTAGTCTACTGAAACTCCGCCTTACGGCCTTTTAGATAACCCCTAAAGGACGAAGGTTAGAAAGTGGATCTCTTGGGCATCTGCTTCTCACATGCATGGCTAGACGATGACATCATCTAAGGTCCAATATTGCTGAAGCTGGACTGGACGACTGATATCTGTGTTTAAGGTTTGCAAGGTATCGGGCTATTGTTTGCTCCTCCTTCTCCTGAATGTCATACTTCATCATGAATTGGTGAAGATAAAGATAAAGATAAAGATTTCTATCGAAGATTTTGCAACTGGATAAAATTATCCTGATGATATGATCTGGCAGAAATATCCTGGTGGGCTGGTATTTCATTTTCTCCCAGGTTTCAATCTTGCACTTTCCCTCATGTTCCCGCTTCTGTCTGAGGTTTTCCTACCAAATAGAAGCATGTTTCTTGAGTTTGAGGGCAATAATTTTGACTTTCTGTGCATCTGGAATCTCCTTGTATTCAAATACTTGTTCAATAGTTTGCAGCCAATCTACAAACTCGTCTGGCTAAAGTCTTTCCTTAAATTCAGGAATGTTGACCTTGATGTCATTAGGGCAGAATTATTGTTGTCGTGGATGGCGGTGGTTGTCGGTGGATGAAGAACTACTGCTTCTCGAATCTCCCTCTAAGTTTTCTCTATTATTGTTTAACAGAGTTCACTGCAATTCCACAGTGGCTTCCAACTCTTGTATCCTACATCTCATCTCTTCCATCTCAACCTCGTGCACATGTCTACGTCTTGGAGGCATTTTGAATAGGTGTCAAGGCTAGGAATATGGGAAAGATTGGGGTACAGATGGAAACGTTGAAAGGATATAGTGGTATAATGGGATTTTTGGAAAGGTTAGGGGCAAAATGTGAATTTTAGACAGCCTAGGGGTAAAATAGAGATTTTGGCAGAATAAAGGGGTCAAATTGCAATTTATGGAAAATATAGGGGTCAAAATGGAATTCAGGTAAAATAAAGGGTCAAAAGTGTAATTTTAGGAAAGTTTAGGGGTCAAAATAGAATTTCAAAAATATTGGGGTCAATATGAAATTTCATAAAACTGAGGGGACAATATGGAACTATCAAAAGATTTGAGGCAAAAATGTAATTTATGGAAATATGGCTGACTGGGCATAATGACGTGGTGAATATAACACATGGTAGCAAATGATTGGATGACCTGGCTTTTGACGGGTCAGAGAGATGACGTGGCAGATGACGTCAGCATCTTCTTCCTGCAATTAGCGTGTGACGGCGCGTGCAATGGCGGCGAGGCGCGTGGGTTTCAGGTGGTGGTGCAAGATGGCGCGTGTGATGTTTTCCAGTGATGGGGAACCTCTTGTTCCACACTTTCAGACCTCCCGAGCATGATGGTGATGTTAGTTTTCCGAGAAAACACTTGGATTGCAAAACGCAAAGACGTCAGGGACTCCTCCACTGAATCTCTCTCTTCTCCAGCGTACTTTCTCAATTGTAACCCACTCTCTCACTCTCTAAACCTACTCTGATACCAAAATGGCATAGAAATGGAATGAAAACAAGCAATTCTTATTCTTTCAAAAACTAAGGTGCCTTACACAGCCACAAGGGCCCTATTGTGCTTACAAAATAAAAGGAACGTTACAGGAATTAAGGGGAGGTTGCAAAGAGTTTATTGTGCTTCATTATGTGACTTCCGTTTCTGCTCTTTTATTTTTTCCGTTGGACTTGGGGAGGGTCCTGGCTATATAAATGGGTGTGCTACACGCCTTAGTAGGTTGGCCTTTTGGGGAGAGAGTAATGGCCTTGTGACAAAGTAGTATCAGAGCCAGACCCGAGTTTGCCTAGTTGGTGGGCCTCTCTGGTGGGCTACCCATGACGGGGGCGTCACGGATTGGCCGGGGGAGTTGTCAGGTCCCACATCAGAGGGACTTAGGGAGGGTCCTGGCTCTATAAATGGATGCGCTGCATGCCCTAATAGGTTAGCCTTTTGGGAGAGAGTAATGGCCCCATGACAAAGAAAGAATTTATATAAGAGAATACCACAAGAAGGATTCCCAAGGTAAAATAGGAAGTCCAAAACTAATATGACAGGACCTAAAAAGAAATAGGCACCTATATCTAACTTAAATGTGCAGGAAATGACTCAAAAAGATAAAGCAAGAAGCAATCATAAGAGAAGTCATCTTGTTTGGAGAAGGGTTAATAAGACAAATTAAAACAATTCTAAAACTGCACAAAAAGAGCTATATGAGAAATATCACCAGCCCTACAATTCATACTTTAGGAACACTGAATAAAGAAGTGAGTGCACAAAAATTTCTAAAAGTACCATCTCATCAAATAAAGAATATGGTGATGAGAAAAGACTTAGTGTATGTTTCAAGGATCAAAATTGAAAATTTGCAAAGAAGAATCTTGGAAGAATTGCTAAGAAGATTCAAAGCTCAAGAATGGACTGGCACAAAGTTCCATTCTATTATGAAAAGGAAAAAATAGAAGAATTGACATCCTACATGAAGAGGAAGCTTTGAATTCATATGCTATCCATAATATTCAGCCATAACTATAATTCAAAGTCAAAGTCAGGTAAAGAAGGTAAATTTTGTAAAAGGATCAGAAAATATAAGTATGAGGTATGATTCTTCTCTCTAATATTTCTCCCTGCTCAATTTCATATGTATGCATATTTTGGGAAAAGGAAAGTTGTTTTTGTTGGAAATTGTGCCCTAGGGTTAATTATTATACTATGCACATTGTTATTTAATAAATTTCTCTTTTGTTATCATATCAATTGCATGTTTTAATATGATAACTGTATCCTTAGACAAACTATAGTGATTGTCCTAAATGTCCCTGGT
Organism: Prosopis cineraria; assembly: GCF_029017545.1. Classification (NCBI taxonomy): domain Eukaryota; kingdom Viridiplantae; phylum Streptophyta; class Magnoliopsida; order Fabales; family Fabaceae; genus Prosopis; species Prosopis cineraria. Next base: position 21,995,220 of record NW_026555344.1, on the reverse strand, counting down.
CAATCATCTATCAGGGATTATAGATGAAACAATACTAGTATGACTTTGATTAATTATAGAGATACAAATCAAAGTCATAAGCACTTGAAAGAGTATAAGGTACTGGACCAACCCGTTATGAGAAAGCTGCATGATACAAGTCATAAGCTTATCTCATATGTAACTATGTCGCTAAGCCTTTTAACCTGAGATCATCATGGATTTCTACATGATGACCACTGAACTTTGACATAGTCAAAAGTCACATTTAATCGGGTGATCATAAAGGCTATGATTAGTTTAGTGATATTCATGCAGAGGAATATGAGTGGTCAAGATGGAATTTGTCACTCACATTAAGTGAGAGATATTACTGGGCCCCTCGATGAGCAAGATTGAGAAAATGTATGGTCATACTACAATGGAAAGGGTTTTTCCATTACTATTGTCAATCCACTCAAAGATTGAGAAAGCAATGGTTAGGTAAAGGAGAATGACAATTCCATATCTCATACTTGATCGAAATATCGCGTGACGAAAGGGATGTGATATGGCTGCATGATAGGTTACATCGGATAATCGATTCCCAAGTGAATTGGATAGTTGCAATATCTTACTAGAGGCTACTTGTGACTTGTAGGGCTAATAGCATAATTAGCCTACTGTCAATTTCATATGGGCTTACAAGGTCGCACACAAGAATAGTCCAACTTGAGTTATAATGTCCAAGTTCATTGAATTTGAAATATGTCTAGATTTAATGAATGTAATAATATAGGGTAGATGAATTTTATATATATATATATAATATTTATTTGATAAATATTTTTATATATATATATTTATATGAAATATGAAATTCAAAATATAATTATATATATATATTCATGTCTGTGTGTGTATCAGATATATATATATATGTATGATATATATATATTCGTATATATATATAATAATATATAGATGTGATATATATATATATATATATTATATTATATTATAGTATAGTATATTAGTTTTAAATTTAATTTTATATGATAGATTAAATTTAATAACTAACATGATATAAGAAAATATCATGTCAGTTTTATACTTTAAATTTATAAAATAAATTCAAATTAGATATGATATCATTGATTAAATTTATGAGATAAATTTAATTAAAATTTTATGGGCTTTTAAGTGGAAGATGAAAACCTTGATCCATAATATATATATATATATATAAGGATATCCTTTATAAAAGATGAGAGACTTAGAAAAATTCTGACAATAAAAACACTTTGAGAGTCATGAAATACCCCATAGAAAGAAAAATTAACATTCAAAGAAGAATGAACGCTGGGAGCACTAGCAAGCTGTTCGAGTTAAAGAGCTATTCATGTGGACACCGGTAGAGGGAGCAGATCTATATTGTTAACTCCTGAGATCCAAGCTCTTGAAGAGAATGTGCACCAACATTAAAAAATTAAAAGGTAACTCTTTTATCCACCTTAACTTAAATGAGTTTGTTCGGTCCATATCAGGATAGGGACTTTAAAATTTTAATCTTTTGCTGTGTCTCTTATCGAATAGTTTTTATATACATAAATGATTTCTCATACTTTGAAAAGTTATAAATATTGATCAATAATTAAATTTAAAATTGTGCTTAACCCATGCTAAAGAAAATTTGGATACCATTCATGATAAAGTTTTATGTTTTCACCCTGTATTTAAGTGTTAAAGTGATTTTAAGGTGAACTCTGAAGAAGTTGCTTAGTCAAATGTAGACATGGAGTGAACCATGAGTGATTGAGTGACAAGCTTATTAGTAACTAAAACAAACTTGGACCTAAAGGAAACCAAGCATGATTGATCACTCCATAAAGATGCCCAAAGATTTGCTTTGAAATTGCAAATTTGAAACAAGCTTAGACTTTAGAAAAACCAAGCATGGTTGAATGAAGCAAAGTCAATGTTCAAATGATCATGAAAGAATGAAAATAAATTCAAGCATGCAAAAACTAAAAATTTCCTAGACACCCTATTCACCTCCCCCTTGGGTGTTGTCCGATGTTTTACTATTTAGTAAATTAACTAGAGAAAAGAACTTAGATTATGAAATATAGAAGAAAAATTATAGAATCATGGGAAGCAAAATGCATATTTTGAAATATGAAAGACAAAATGTAATGATCTTCATTATTAACTCCAAATGAATCCACTATCCAATAATCCTCAACTATAAGGATCAACCATAGGTTTAACATTTAAAACATTTGTTAAATGACAACTAGAAATTGGGATCCCAAAGAGTCATTAAATATTAACTAGAAAACTTTTCTAAAGTTAGAATAATTAAAAAATATGCGGAAGTATGGGAATATCAAACATAGCATTAAGAGAGGAATGAAAAGGGAAAAATTATCATCTCAAAGACTAGAGTAGTTTGTTATGGCCAATTACACATTAGCCACTCACTATGGTGTGAGATACCTTTACCATGGCCAATTCACATTTAATCACTCACTATGGCCAAAATTAAAAGTCACCGCAATAGATACTGCATTGATAGAGCAAAAAACATGCATAGATTAATCTTTAAACATGCATAAAGTACTCAAATCATGCATTTGATTTATAAGATGGAATCGAGTAACATCACACCACACATTCACTATCAAAGCTTTTTACTAAAGCTTAATGCCACCCAAAAATGCTCAAGTTAACTGGTAGAGTTTGCATGCTAATGATCTAGAGTTAAACTTGCATAAACATGTTCCTAAAATTGGCAACACATAATAGACTTCATTACACAAAATTTAGCAACTAGAGATTATAAGATTATGCTCTAGAACTTCATCTCAAAGGCTTCCCCTTGGCCCTTCCCTTTATCATCTCCTAGAAAACATTAAAACAGGAGTGAGATTAAATAATCTCAATAACCAAGAATCTAACTAAAGCATATTAAAGTGTAGCAGTCACAAACATAAAGGTAATAAACATATCACATGGAGCAATCTACACAAGTATCACAAGCATTAACAATTCAATGTCTTATGATTAATGCAATCAATTTATATCCTTCTTTATATCATCTAACTGAACTTGCAAGCTAATAATTTGTATAGGACTAACTCATGCGACTAGATTAGCCAAGCTATCCAATTATGAGGATTCGCCTTACCAAAAGCTCCCATAGTTACCCTTAAACCATGTGTTCCCTTTACTCAAATTTTAAGATGTCATAAGTGCCTGATCCATACCATCTTGTCCAAGATTGGTGATACTAAGCATTATGCCCAACTTATGCAACTACTGTGTGCAAACTCAGTGAAGGCCTCACCATGTGAATTTTTCTAATCTAGCCTTCTACTATTATTCTAAGGTAAACTCCCACTATCATGCTTATGTAAGTCCAACTTAACATATGCAATTTATCACATGCATATCATAGTAAGTTAACATTCTTATTATCAACAGAACTTGCATGTAATCACAACACATATAACCACCAGTTACTCAGTGACAACATACTAATGCTAACTATAAACAAAACCAATCCAAGCATACATCCATCATAACATAACAATAACCCATAGCTAGTTTAGGCGTGCAGTCCATATCTCATATCACAAGCATTCAAATCACATAGTCATCAAGCATTTACTCACTACCAAGCATGCTTAAATTATTTAATAATGATCAAAGTTCATAGAAACCATAACAAATCCATGCTATTCATTTCAAGCCATTGATTACATAGTAAATAATCACAGTTGCAGGCATAATGATATGCAATAGTTAAATTTCTAGTTACCTCCACTCTTGGTCTACCGCTCAGTAGTCAAATTTGGATTTCTTAAGGGAGCTCCTTTGAACGTAAGCCCAGCACAATTAGTTTATAACCAAATTTTAAAAAAAACATTAATAACTAATCATCATTAATTAACTCTTAATACTAATTAAGGCTCAATCCCTTACTATGTGTAATTAAACATATCTACCCTAAGACTAACTTCCATTGGTTTATTTAATTCCCATTAAGTCTAATAGCCATTGTTAACTACTTCTATTAACTTAAACTTAATTATTGAAGATTAGGGTTTACTCCAAAACCCTCATAAGTGGCATTTAAAAACTACCAACCCGTTAAACTAGAGATTTAGCACTTGTATAACTCTCATTAGATCTCAATGAAGTCAAAGAAGTGGCTATAATATTTACTAATTTCGGGTAGCATCAACCTTGTAGCTCCTGCTTACTAATTAACCTATTATCACTCACCATCAATGATTATTAAGAATGACTTATGTTAAAAGAGTCAACTTCAATTTTATTAGAAAATTCTTTGAAAATAGGATCTGAATTTTCAAATCATCAACTGAAAATGTTGAATTCAAAACTTTTAAAATAGAGTAAACAACTGCATGTACAAAAACAATCTAGACTCATCAACATGCTGTTGAGTCGGCATAAGTTGGGGCTTCCACTAGGCAACAATAGCCCTAATGTGAACGATAGTTGCACAATCCTATCTCAGCTCCAACCTGAGGTATTATTATTCATTTTACTATAGTTTTACACATAATACTACTTTTATTATTCATATTACATAATTTTTTTCTTTTTTAAATTTGTGTAAGGTGAGGCCGACATTAATTGTTTGGCAGAAGATGGCCATGTGGTTGCACTAAGGCGTATCTTTTATGTAACTATATCACTAAGCCCTTTGACCTGAGATTATCATGGATTCCTACATGATGACCACTAAACTTCGACCTAGTTAAAAGTCACCTTTGACCTGGTGATCATAAAGGCTATGATTGAGTTTAGTGATATTCATACAGAGGAACATGAGTGGTCAAGATGGAATTTGTCCCTCACATTAAGTAAGAGATATTACTAGGCCCCTTGATGAGTAAGACTGAGAAAATGTATGGCCATACTACAATGGAAAGTTTTCTTTTCTATTGCTACTGGTAGTCTACTTAGAGATTGAGAAAGTAACAGTCAGATAAAGGAGAATGATAATTCGATGTCTTATGCTTGACTGAAATATCGCATGATAAAAGGGATGTGATATGATTGCATGATAGATTACAACAGATCATTAATCCCTATGTGAATTGGTTAGTTGCAATGTCTTGTTAGAGGCTATTTATAACTTATGGGCTAATAGCATAATTAGCTTACTATCAATTTCAGATGGGCCTATAGGGTTACATATAAGAACAGCCCAACTCAAACTATAATGTCCAAGTTCATTGAATTTGAAATATGTCTAGATTCAATAAATGTAATATAGGGTGAATGAATTATATATATATATATATATATATTTAAACATTTATTTGATAAATATATATATATTTATATTTATATGAAATATAAAATATAAAAATATTATATATATATTCAAAAATATATATATCTATATATGTATTTATATGATATATGTATATGGTATATAAAATTAAATATAGATAATATAATATATATATATATATATATTTCAAAATATATATGTGTATATATATATATTTGTATATATAATAATATAATATGTATGTATGTGATATATATTATATTATATTATATTAGTTTTAAATTTAATTTTATATGATAGATTAAATTTAATAACTAATATGATATGAGAGAATATCATGTCAGTTTTATAATTTGAATTTATAAGATAAATTTAAATTAGATATGATATTATGGACTAAATTTATGAGATAAATTTAATTAAATTTTCGTGGGCTTTTAAGTGGAAGATGAAAACCCTTATTTATAAACTATGTATAGATAGGAATGTCCTTTATGAAGGATGAGAGAGTCAGAAAAGTTCTGATGGCAAAAACATTCTAAGAGTCATAAAACACCCTATAGAAAGGAAAATTAACGTTCAAAGAAGAAATGATGCTGAGAGCGTTAACACACTGTTCAAGTTAGAGAACTATTTGTGTGGATACCGATTGAGGCAGTAGATCTACATTGTCAGCTCCTGAGATCCAAACTCTTGAAGAGAATGTAAACTAACTTTAAAAAATTAAAGGTAACTCTTCTATTCACCTTGACTTAAATGAGTTTGTTCAGTCCATATTAGGATAGGGACTTTAAAATTTTAATCTTCCATTGTGCCTTCCTATCTAACACCTAGCCCGCTCTAGAAGCAAGGATAGTAGTATATGCATTGCTCAGCTTTGTTGCATGGCTGGTTCGTCTTCTTCATATTTCGGCACCATCTCTAAAGGCATATTTGTTAAACACATAATTGAAAATTAACTTCTTTTGCATTTTTTTGTAGTTGATATCTAACTATCTTATCGGTTGAAAAATTAGCCTGTTGATAAGCCGGTGGGAAAGAAAGCACTAGAGGCTATGAAAGCATTTATTAAGCAGAAGAAGGGAAAGGATAAAAAGAGCTTTAACAAATTCAAGGAGTCCATCACATTTTTCCAGAAGACACTAGTTCTCCCTTAAGCCTATCTGCATAAAGCCCCTTAGCCTCAAGCCTTTAAAATTCAAGTTGCACCTAACAAAAATTAACAATTGCTCAAGACCTATGCCAAGATGCAAGAAGGAGTGCTGCTTCCTTTCCCTATGGACATGTATGCTGATCTACAATCTTTTGACCAAGTCAACAATGAGGTGTTGGATGATTTATTCAACCATGTAGAGGCTACCACTAGCTTATGTAACTTATATATGAGGTATGTTTTTGAAACCTTTCATTAAATATTTAGTTATATATGTACACACACACTTTAATCTATATTGTTCTATTTATTTTGACATTTAAGAAACCTTTACACTACCATGCTTGCTGGAAGAGATATACCACAGAGGATTATTTTTGTTAGTCCTCATATGGTCTCTCCTTATGGCCACGACATAATGAATCCTAAGCAAGGACTGGAAATATCTCATAAGCTTTCAAAGTACTTCCAGCAATGTAGTGTTGACAAGAACACAATATTCATAGCACCTTATTGTGAAGGGTAAGTTACTTTATGATGCTTCACTTTAATTTATTCAAAATTTAATTATTTATATGATATTTTTTAACTATAATTTTTGTCATAGGGGACACTGGATGTTGCTTGTGATCAATCTAACTTTAAGGAGGGTATGGTACCTTGACCCTATTCGGAGTGGCCATCCCTTTAACAGACCACATATTGTGGAAATGATTAATCAGTATGTTGATTAATTTGTTTGCATATATGTAATTTGTTCTTTTTGTATGAATATTTCTCATGTCAAGTTTTCTATTTCATGTTAGGGCCATTGTCATGTACCGTACTAATGTTGATCAACAATTTCAACAACTAGTAAAGGGCAGCGGTTGGTTTAATACAGCAACATCATGGACAATTGTCAAGGTATATGTATTTATCATTAATTATGTTAGAAACGTCACTGTATAGGTCACGTCATATTATTAATTAACTATTTGGTTATTTTATCCATTGTATGATTGTAGTGCCTAGAGTAAGCAGACAAAGTTAGGGATTATGGGTATGCTGTCATGAAATTCATGAAGGACATAATCCAACATGCTCCAACTGAAATTCTTCTGAATGATGTAATTGTCTTCCTATTCATTAATGTTTTATTACTTTTTATCAATAAACATGATTTTAATTTGTCATTGTTGTTGCATATAGTACTATGAGGACACATACTGTGACACGTATACTCATTCTCAAATGGAAGAAGTCCTTGAAGAGTTAGCATGCAGTATTTTTGAAGCATGGTTTACTTTCAATAGCCAGTAACAGTGGCAGTTAGGAAACTGAGGCAAATTTTGGGATTTGGAGCTTTATGTTTTAGCCACTAATTGCTTTAATTTAAGAACTTCAAGTTGTACATAAGTTTTTTATAAGAATTCATTATACATTTATATGTATATACGTAACTATTATTGGTTGGAATTTGTGTCTGGGTGCTAGAATATCATTTTGTAATTTACAATGTAGGGGGTTGGCTAGAAATGCAGTATGGATAATGGAAAAAACTAGATCATAATATTCAACGGTTATGATAAAAAATAGTTGAATATGATGACAAAACTATTCAGCAATTTCATCATAGAACTGCTGAATATATTCAACGGTTATTAGTGAATAATTGTTGAATAATAGGAAAATATCCAGTGATTTTTAATCTAGAACTGTTGAATATTATTTCTCACAATTTCTAATTTTCAAATTCCAAAAATTTATGCAAAGGTTTTAGAATAAAAACCGTTGGATAAATGAAAAATATTTAACAATTAAAAACCGTTGAATAAATGGTCATAAAATATTCAGCGCCAGCTTACTCAATGATTTATAACAGTTAAATAGTAAGAAAAATGACCATTTTATATTTCCTTTTTTGTAGTAGTGACGGTTGATTACCTGTAAAAGATCTAAGGTAAACAAGTTCATTTCTGAAGAATTGAGGTTTTTGATTGCTTTAATTAAAGGGTTCAAGCTGGATGTTGCTTCCATCATCTTTGAGAAAATAAAAAACTTAGCCCAAGTAAGTAGAAAGAGAGATAGAGATTATCTCATCTATGAAAATATCATTTCTAAGATTTTAGAAGATTAAAAGATTATGTATCTGGAAGGAAATGAAATCTTGGGACATGAGAAGATCAACTCTATCACTTTAAAGAAAATGGAGATTATCAAAAAGAAAGAAGGAGGAGTTAGAGTTCAAATAGAAGCTCACTCCGTTGTAGCTCCCAATGCACAATTTAGACAAGAATCTTAACCTACTTAGAATGATTTGTCTATTCCACCACCATTAAGAGGTGTATTCCTGGATTTGTATGCAATAAAGTGGTTAGATAGAAGATTCAAGATATAGGCTGAGCTCTTTACCCTGTATCTTGAAAGACAAGTTGAGGATTTTGATTTAAAATTAAAAAAAAGCCTCTAAAGAGATCAAGGAAGAGTTCAAGGAAGAACTTAGCTTACTTAGAGTTCAAGCTGTGAGTTTGGGAGGAAGACCATTTTGACCAAGTAACTCATCTGAGCACTACTCTGCCTTTAGAATGGGTACCCTTACTAATGACTTTGTACATGAGAATGCTGGAAAAGGACCTATTAAAGATTTTGTGTCAATGCATATATCTAGCGCCTCTACTTCTGGAAAGGGTATTATGAAAGAAATAGACAGTGGTCTATATATATCCTTTAAGATTGGTAATCTAAGGGTTGGACCAGTTTTCTTTAGTGATTTTAAACTTAAAGCTATATTTGAAGAAAGTTCAGAAGGGGTTAAGTCTCATGCATAAGATAACAATTGGCTTGCACTGGTTGTGATAAAAATTGTAAGAGAAGATATTGAGATCTCAGATGATGAGGAAGAATTGGAGTTTGCAAAGTTATCCTCCCTTTTTACTCCTTTCTTCTTTAAGATCAACTACATTGAGGCATTTTAGGACTTGATCAGAAGAAATCCTAATTTTGTGTTGTCTTCTATGCCTCTTACTGCCTCTAGTGTAATTTTCATGCCTCCACCAAGATTCAAAAACAAATTAGTTTGGAATGAAAGTGGTACTTCTTCTTAATATACTCCTTCTTCCAATCCTTTTGTCCTAGTTCACTTATCCAAGTCTTTTGCTGATGATAAAAATAGGGAGAAGAGTAAGGATGCAAAGTCTGCACATAATAAGGATCAAGGGTCTGTACAAATGGTGGTTTAGACAAGCAAGTGGTTGAAAATTTAGGAAGTAGCAAGTATAAGGGTCTACCTATTGTGAGAAGACCAAGAAGTACTTTGCCTAGACTCAGTAGATTTAAAGCAAAAGATTTCAAGCCTTCTAAGCCCTACCTACATAAAAAAATCTTTAAGCCTCAAGCTTCTCAATCACTTTCAAAAACATCCAAACCTTCATCTCCTACTACCAAAAAATTCCATGAGTTAATGGATTTTCTTGGAACTATCTTTAAGAAATGAATTGAGTGCTTGTCTATCTTTTTTATTTGTCAAATGTTCAACAGTTAATCTCTTTCGTAATTCTCTTGGATATATATATATTGTTCAATTCTCATCAAAAAGGGGGAGAAATGTTAAACCTTAGTTTTGGATGATTATAAAATAAAAAGAAGTTTGTGTGTTACAGGATATTTAATTTTAACCTGATTTAATTAGCGTAAATTAAACTGACTAAGTATGAGCTTATTCATGTAACAAAATTTCCTCTATATCACTTTGATAGTTAAGTATTTGACTTAACTATAATTTGTGTGCTTATTACATCCTAATTTCATATTGTTTCAAAATTATTTCTAAGTGTCCTTTGCACTGGTTTTGTGGTCTTAGCACTGATGCTACTTGAATTGTTAGTTTTCCTTCTTATTTCTACCTTGCCTCATATTCATATAACACTAGTTCTACTTATTCTAACACTAGTGTTACCTCTTTATATCTGTGTAAATAATCTTATATCATTTGAACACCTTTCTTTGTATTGGTACCTTTTATATACCATCAGTCTTGTTCTTCTACTGGTTGCTTGTTTGAGTTAAGATAACACCTGTGCAATCCAGTAGCACCTGTACTAATTCTTAAACTTTATCTGTAACACCCATGCTAACTTTTTAACACTAGTATTGTCTCTTATATTCTCTTATAAGGATGTTTGGTTGATCATGTCACTTTGGTGTTACTTTCTCTAACATTGGTGTTAAGTTACTTTTTTAAAAATATCCTTTATTCACTCAATATTGTTAAAAATCTTCATCATTTACGATAATAGACTACACCAGTACTGTCTAAACAACATCTGTGCAAAGCTTGTCTATCATAGCATTTTCATCTTAGTAGCATTAGTACCACCAGTACTACCTTGACTTTTCATGCTCTGCTTTTTCGAGACCATTCTAGATCTCATCAAAACTCATCTTTCAACCTTTCTTTTCATCTAAAATCAATTTGTGTTCACTTTAAATCTTTAATGAATGTTATTTAGACACAATTATTTACATGAAGTTATTCATTTTTCTTATCTTTCCTCAATTCACCATGTTTGCCTTTTGTTATACCAAAACTTATAAGCTTTATCCACTTTTGTCATAAGCTTTATCCTCTTATTTATACAACAATCGTTTAAAAATTTAGCATATTTAGGAAATTTTTTTACAACATCCATCAAGGGTACATTCACAAGAATTTTATAGAAGAAATCTTATACCTCTTGATTAAATTGTCTTCTAAGTTTCTTAGAAATAATTTGTACTTTTGGAAAAGAAGTCTCTTCATGAGTTCTTGACTTTGGTTTGATGCTTTCATTGCCTTCCCTTTCTTAGTCATAACTCTCTTTTCCTCCTTAGATGGTGGTTGCTCATAATTGATCTCCATTATGTCATACTCCTCATCTTCCCTATAACATGTGACACATCATTAGGAGTAAAAGAAGAACTTGACATATTAACATCAAGTGAAGAGTTTGAAGAATGCTTCTCAACCTTCCCTTCTTTCTAGTCCTCTTGTACTCTTTCTCCCAATTCCTTGCCATTCCCCAATGTGACAGTATTAAGATTAACTTTAAGATTGACAATGGTATTGGATGGTAATGTTGGAGCTTGAGCATTAAGGAACTTAATTGGTTAGTAAGCATATTTAATTGAAAAGTAAGTGCATCAATTTTAGAATTCTTGTTCTCATACTTATTTCCCATATTATCTACCTTGTTCCCTGATCTACTTCATATTTTACATGTTATACACTTGGTTTTTGGCACCAAATAGTGCATATTAGGGTTTATTTCTTGGTTTTTAGCTATGTTTCACACATTGACTACTTAGACCCTAATAATGCTATTTTGTGAATGGTTTGAGACTTTAAGATGCTTGATTAGATTTTTAGGCTTAAATTCTCATTTTCTTCCTTTTTAATTGTCTTTTTAGAATTTATTTAGTCTTGTGTTTTTATTTTCAGATTTGTGTGAGGGCAATTTTGGAATCAAGGAGCAAAGACTTGGTCAATAATTTTAGAGAAGTCAAGAGCACATGTATAATCTGATCTAAGGAATTCATGGGATGACATCATCAAGGGAAATAAAGAGATACTTAATGGCGTGAGGCATGAACTAATCATATGGGAAGCAATAGCTGACATCATCATGAGGCAAGCCAAGAGCAATTTAGGCGTAACTTCATCTGAAATGCATGAAAACTCATATGGAACTGAAGCAAGTTGAGGGAGTCACGTTTTTGCCCATACATCAAGTCACATTTCCCATGCTCGTGCATTCAGTTCATGAGGCGCCAGATTCAGCATGATTTTCAGCCAATTAATTCCATTTTCTACCTGGAAATTAACAAACTTTAGATTTGGATTTTCCTTATTTTTATCACAATCACTTTGGTTTTATCACTTTCACATTATTCAAACATACATAAGCTTAGTTTTCATATTAGAGCCTCATAATTCAGATCCCACTCTCTATTTTCAGCCATATTCTTTCTTAATTTTCGTTCATATTCTCTCTCCATTTTTTCTAGATTTAGTTCTCTTATCTTCTTGATCAGTTCATGCTATCTTCTCATCCTCTCACTGTCTAGATCATTTCTTCTCCTTCTTACTTCATTCATGTTGAGTTCTTCATCCATTCTCCTCTAGATTTTCATCCATTATATCCTCCTCTCTATAGATTCGTCCAACACACATCCATTTCCAGATTTCATCTTCATCTTCATACATTCATGAAGGCTTCTCAAGTTCTAATTCAAGTGAAGAGGAAGAGCATAAGTGGCTAACTCTCCTTTGAGCTTCAAGAAAGATGAACTTATGATTTGAGTATTTCAGATTTGCCTTCTTAATGTGTAATTTTAATTACGCAATTTCTTCTATTTTCTTCAAGGATTGAAATTTTAGTTTAGGTTGAATTATGATTTTGATTCCAATTACATGTTAGATTGAAGATGTGGATGTTGGATTGAGAGTTTATTTTGTGTTTTAATTTAGGAATTTATGAATTCATCTGAGTGTTCTTGAATGTGTTCATATATTTTTGTTCAGATTTCTTCATATTTCAAGCTAGATCCATATTTGTTTATATGAATTTAGTTTGAGAAGTTTTTCTGCCACTCAATTTGGTCTGAATTGATTGGCTAAGAACAAGCTAAATTACATTGTTAATTTCACTCTACTTGGCTTAGATTTATAGTGATCATTGGATACAATGTTTCACAATACTTTAAAGGTTTTATAGTGTTTTTCATTAAGCTAATTGTCATTACATGTATGGTGGCAAATCTGGAATTCAAGGATTATCATAAGGGATTCTAACTTGAGCTCATCATCTCATTCATTTACATCAACACATTCAAATCATAAAATTATGAAGGAAGCCCACTTTCTCTTGATGGTCCATGTGATTCCACTTACTGTGACAGAAAGCTAAATGCATCCAAGTGCCTCACACAACCTCAAGAATGTGCCTCCTACTTCTCTAAGTCCTCAAGTGATTGATGATGAGGATGACTCTATTGAAGTTATTATAGTTGAGGATGAAAATGGGGCAAGATCCCTGAATGCTCAAGCAAAAGAGGCAAATTTGAGCTCTAATCAAGGCCAAGATAGTGCTGGAATAGCCATACTTCATCCTTCTTCTAAGGAGAAAGAGGTGTTGGGAAGAAGAGAGCCTCCAAAAGAATATCAAATTAGGGACCCTATTCCAAGGGATATTCCATTACCTAAGGGTTTGACTAGATTTGCTAAGAAGGGGTAAGAAGAAGATAGGCATGATGTGTTTGATATGTTGAAGAAGGGGTAAAATGCATGCCTAAGCATGTAAAGTTTTTGAAGGAGTTGTGCACTAATAAAAGGGGATTCAAACCATTGGCTACAGTTCAATGAGTCCTAATATTAGTGCTGTCTTCAAGCCACAACTCCCTCTACAGTTCAAATGCCTAAGTCTTGCATTAGATGAGTTTGATGATTTGAGTATCAATTCTAGAAATTCTGTTGATTTAGTGATTGAATCAAGTGATGAGAGTGAAATTGTATCTATTAATGGCCCTAGTTCATCTTTCATATGTCATATTCATGTCATATTGCATCACATCATTTAATTTCTTTTACTGAATTTAATTCTAGAATTTTGGACAGCTAATCCTTTTGTGCCTAATCATTCTCCAAGGTTGGAAGAGTGTTCTACTTGTGATATTTCAGGTTTAGGGACACTTGAAAAGCATGAACAAAGTGATTTTGGGGCTGTTAATGATCCAGTGGGCGTGTAAATTACTGCTGGAAGTCCAGAATCACTTATGGCCGAACTTGGAATTAATTTTGGTACAAGAAATCTAAAGCTAGATGTGAGGCACAAAGCTAGAACAAGGCAAGTCAATCTGGATGAAATGCATACAGAAGCTGTTAGAAGCTTGAATGTGCCACTTAAAGAGGAAGACATGGATCTAGTAAGAAAAATTCAAGTGCAAAAGATCCCTCCAAGCATCATTGAGCTACCCAATCCAGATTTGAAGCTACTTCCTTCACATCTTAAGTATTCTTACTTAAGAAATGGTAATCAACTTCCTATTATTGTTTCTTCTCCACTAACCCCTATGGAAGAGCTTTGTTGTGTGGTATAGTAAGGAAGAACATTGAGGCTATTGGGTAGACACTTAGAGACATTCATGAAATTAGCCCTCAAACTTGCACACATAAAATGATGTTGGAGGAATATGCTAAGGCAATAAGACAATCACAAGGGAGGTTGAATCCTCTCACACTTGTGTTGTAAAGAGGAAGGTCACCAAACTCTTAAGTGAAGGTATAATCTATCTTATTAGTGATAGTGAATGGGTGTCTCCGGTGCAAGTTGTGCCCAAGAAGAGTGGAATCACTGTGGTAAAGAATAAACATGATGAATTGATTCCTACTATGGTACCAAACAATTGGAGGGTATACATTGATTATAGGAGGTTGAATGAGGCAACCAAGAAAGACCATTTCCTTCTATCATTTATTGATCAAATGTTAGAAAGATTAGGGGGAAAAATCTCATTATTGCTTTCTTGATGGATATAGTGGTTATTTTTAGATTTGTATTGATCCGGTTGATCAACATCAAAACCACTTTCACTTGCCCATTTGTACCTTTGCATATAGAAGAATGCCTTTTGGATTGTGTAATGCTCCAAGGACATTCTAAAGTTGCATGTTTGGTATTTTTAGTGATTTTATTGAAAATTGCATGGAAGTGTTCATGGATGATTTCACAATTCATGGGGATTCTTATTCTTCTTGCTTGAGAATTCTTAATAAAGTCGTTGCTAGATGTGTGGAAAGGAACTTAGTTTTAAACTTTGAGAAGTGCCATTTTATGGTTAAGCAAGGGATTGTCTTGGGCCACTTGGTTTCAAGCCGTGGCATTGAGTTGGATAGGGCCAAAATTGAAGTGATTTCATCTTTGTCCTATCCAACTAATGTCAAGGACTTGAGATCTTTCCTTAGCTATGTGGGTTTTTATAGAATATTTATTAAAGATTTTTCAAAGATTGTACATCTCTTGTCTCAATTATTTCAAAAAGATATCAAATTTGAGTTCTCTCCAAGTTGTAGAGATGTATTTGATGATTTGAAGGCTAAGCTTGTTTCCCCTCCTATTTTGAGAAGTCCTAATTGGTTGATTCCATTTGAGATTTCATGTGATGCCTCTAATTTTGCTGTTAGGACTATGTTGGGACAAAAGGAAAACAAGCTACCTTATGTCATTGCATATGCATCTAGGACTTTAGATAAAGCACAATGCAATTACACCACAACTGAAAAAGAATTGTATGCATTACTGTTTGCTCTTGACAAGTTTAGATCTCACTTGTTGCATTCCAAGGTTGTTTGTTTTACAGATCATGCGATCTTGAAGTACCATTTAAAGAAGAAGGACACTAAGCCACGTTTGCTTAGATGGATGCTTCTACTTCAAGAGTTTAACTTGGAGATCATTGATAGGAGCGGAGTAGCAAATCATGTGGCGGATCACTTGAGTTAATTGCCTTATGACTCCATTATGGTGAATTTTTCTTTTAATTTCCCTTGTGATGAGTTTAGGGACGAGTCTTTATGTGATATTTCTACCCATGATGTTGTTTAGTATTCTGATTTGTTTAATTTGTTAGTGCATAATGTGTTTCCAAATGGGATTACTAGACATGCTAGGGAGAAGCTTGCTAGGGAAAGTAGATACTATGTTTGGGATTCACCTACTCTTTGATTATCTCTTGCTTAGCCAAATAGAGCCTTTCTTTATTTTGTCTTTTTTAAACACTTGACCTATTTTGGATAGATTGCATGTATTTTCATTTGGTATGTTTCAATGTACATTGACTACTTTTTATTAAAACTAGTAGATAACATCTAGTAGATCTATTTCACTCATTCGCATTGGCCATACCATTTCATTCTTATGATTAGGAATATTTCTTGAGTTGTACCCAAATGTTGGAAGCTATGCTTAAAAAAAAAAGAAGAAGAAAAAAATGAAATTAAGATGAAATAGCATGAGAAAAACAAAACAAAGAAAGAAGTGATAGAAATAGAAAGAAAGAAAAGATTATAGAAAGGAAAAAAAAAAGAAATATACTTGAGAAGAAGAGATCCAAAGTGGATCAAAGAAAAGCAAAAGAAAGAGTTTCAATAAGCAAGTTTTCTTAGATTTGCTATTTGATTCACTTGTTCCTATTTCTAGATTCTCATTTCATCTTATTCTTGGCCATTTAGTCATTCCATCCATGATCTCTCTTATGTTATCTTTTTGGTTTAGTTTTGAGTAGTCTTATATATTGAACATACCTATATTATGGCCAAGACAAGTTTCTTGAGCCAATCCCTACCTCTTCTACATGCAAATCTAAGTTTACCCCTTATTGAGCTTTAAGAAAGATGAACTTATGATTTGAGTATTTCAGATTTGCTTTCTTAATGTGTAATTTCAATTTTGCAATTTCTTCTATTTTCTTCAAGGATTCAAAATTCTAGTTCAAGTTGGATTATGATTTTGATTCCAATTATAAGTTAGATTGAAGTTGTGGATGTTGGATTGAGATTTTATATTGTGTTTTATTTTAGGAATTTATGAATTCATTTGAGTGTTCTTGAATGTTCTCATATGTTCTTGATGTTCTTGTTTAGATTTATTCATATTTCAAGCTAGATCCATATGTGTTTATATGAATTTGGTTTGAGAAGTTTTTCTGCTACTCAATTTGATCTGAATTGGTTAGCCAAGAACAAGGTTGAATTACATTGTTAATTTCATTCTACTTCGTTTAGATTTATAGTGATCATTGGATGCAATATTTCACAACACTTTAAAGGTTTTTTAGAGTGTTTTTCATTAAGCTAATTGTCATTACATGTGTGGTTGCAAATCTTGAATTCAAGGATTATCATAGGGGATTCTAACTTGAGCTTATCATCTCATTCATTTACATCAACACATTCAAATCAGAAAATTATAAACAATTCTTAGCAATTTAGATAGTAGCAGAATCATATCACCACTCTTTTAATTTGTAGGCAGTTGAACCCTAATTTATGTGCATTGCTCTCTTAGGAGATGACCTAGAATGCTCATAACTATATTCTAATTTTATTTGATGGCCTAAAGTGACCCCTAAGCCATCACACATGCTTTTATACAAGGTATTCATCTCAATCAATTGCTTAGTCAACACATTTTTTCATTGGAAGAATTTGAGTTAGAAGAACTACCCTCAATTTGGACATGAATTTCCAATAGGACAAAGGAAAAATCAAATAAAATTCTAAACACAAGAAATAAAGCTAAGACAATAAGGAAGAATTCAAGACTTGAAACACTCAATTTGGACACACTGTGAAAAATTATGCTCGCTCAAAGTTGCCTCAAGGTTTTAGAATCCTCTGTAAAGGCTTCTTGGACCTTGTTGGCTTTTAAAATGTCCACAAAGCAATTCCCACATCCAAAATTGATGAAACTAGTTGTTAAGAGATATAGCTTTCCAATGAATAAGATTTAATTCTAAACTATCCCCAAATCATCCCTACTTAATTTTTAAAGTTATGTGAGAAACACTAAAAATAGAGCACTATCAAGCACTACACTAGAAAAAATTAGAATTCACACAAATATTTTTTTTTCAAACTTTTTTGACACAAAACAAAAAAAGCATAGAATGGAAAACTAAATTAAAAATACAAAGAAAACAAATTAAATCATCCAGTAAAGTCTCCTACGAGTTAAACCTAGCCTCCCTAACAACAACATCAAATTTTAATGAGTTGTAGTCGCTTAACCCTCAAAATTAATTCTAGAACCAACCCTAATACAATATAAGGCTAACCTTAGGTTTGCTCATAAGGAGGAGATTCTAACTTCTTAGTTAAAAAAACTAGGTAAATAGATTAACTAATTGATTGGAAGTCTTAACTAATTACTTAATGGATTAAAGTCAAAACCTAAGGTATGTGTGATGAACTTATGGAAGTAGGTACCTAGAATTGGATTGAACCTAAATCACGATCAATGTGCAAGTAAGTTTGCTCTAATTCTCCTTTCCTTCCTAACCAAATTCAATTGCTACTAGGAAGACTATCTCTAGCAACCCTACCTCTTTAAGTAATATCCTCAAGCCTATGACTTTATTGCTCAATTCAATTAAGTTAGTGTCAAGTGTTGGCTTGGTGTTTAGTGATTAGAATGGCTAAATGATTCAATCAAAAGCTATATGACCCCTACATGAATCACATATCCAAACCAATCCATCAACAAATCAATCTCCATGCTAATAGATGAACTCTAGATTATCCAGGGATTTCCTTATATTGCTTCTCCTTTGACAAGATTGACATGGAAAGATTAGCCTATATTAGTTATATGGGATGATAGGTATGAAGCTGCATTTTAGAAGTTGAAAGAGAAGTTAACTATAGCACCTATGTTAGTTATTACTAATTCGTAGTTTCCTTATGAGGTATATGTCGATGGTTCTCTAAATGGTCTGGGTTGTTTGTTAATACATATGCTTCTTGACAATTGAGACCATATGAGGAGAACTATCTAGCTCATGATTTAGACCTCACAAATGGTGTTTTGCTCTAAAGATTTAGCATCATTATTTATATAGTGCAATATTCAATGTGTCAGTGACCACAAGAGTTTGAAGTGTCCAATAGATTAAAAGGAGCTAAATATAAGGAAAAGGAGATGGATGGAGCTTCTTAAGGATTATAATTTCGAGTTAAAGTACCATTGAAATAATGCTAATATGGTTACTGATGCATTGATTAGAAAGACGTTGGATGTGGCTAGCCCAATGGTACAAGAGTATAATTTAATGGAGTCAATTCTGGATTCACAACAGGATGTGCCATTAAAAGTATTGGTTGGTGCTACTCTATAGTAATCAGTAATGATTTTTGGATGGAATTAAGAATGGTATAGGTAGAAGATGAGTATCTTTTAGGAGTTTGAAAAGAGATTAAGAAGAATCAAATTGCGTATTTTAATTTTGATGATGATGGATTGTAGTTTATTAGGACCGAGTATATGTACTTGGTAAAGAGGATTTGAGGAAGGTGATTCTAAATGAGGCTCATTGTAGTAAGTATACTTGTCATCTAAGAGCTATGAAATATATCAGGATATGAAGTGCCACTGGTGGCGGCGGGGTGGAGGTGTATGTCTCTTACACTCTAAAATAGCTAAGTTTATACTAATATAGTAGTAGTAGCAACCTAGGTCATTGTTCACTAAGGAAGCTAACTAAGGTTAATTAAGGCTAACTAGTAAGCTAAACTAACAAATAGTTGAATGCTTTGATTAATTAAACTAAATATATAGATTTATTTAAAAACTAATTGACTAAAGAAATGGAAATCTAAGTGTTTAAACCTTTCTAAAGTGGAGTCCTAGTAGTTATGAGATGCTAGATTCCTTATCTATTCTTTTTAATTAGATTTAGGTTAAATTCAACTCTCTTGACCAAATTAAACCCCTGCACAATTTTGCATAAGTGTGCCTTCTAAACCAATTCATTAATCAAGTCCTTGCACAAGTTTGTACAAGTCCCTAATTAATTCCTTTGCTAGGTGCAAAGTGATCAAAATCTCCCTTAATTTCCCTTAAGTGCAGCCCAGCCTATGGTATGTCAATGCACAATTTTTCACACAAGATATTTTATCAAACACCAACCAAACATTTTATACCTAACTAATGTAAGACACATTTAACGCATATAAAACATATATTAATAGAAATTACAATGTATTCGAGAAAATTTTCAGCAATACACAAATTAAAATCATTG
The DNA here is from genome assembly GCF_029017545.1 of Prosopis cineraria. Lineage (NCBI taxonomy): Eukaryota > Viridiplantae > Streptophyta > Magnoliopsida > Fabales > Fabaceae > Prosopis > Prosopis cineraria. Next base: position 21,974,962 of record NW_026555344.1, on the reverse strand, counting down.
CGAAAACACTAAATTACTAACAACTAAATATTAATTTTGGTCAATAAAAATAGATATACAATGTTCCTAATTTTAAGAACAAGAATACATTAACCTAGGTTTAATGAAGAGTGGCCATGATGATAGAACACATTTGTTATACAATTTTATTTGTCAATTAGAACCCTTTTATTAATAATTTAGCACCTCAAAGTGCACACATTACATTATATTTGGAATTTTGCTTGAGTTTTTAGGTTTACTGCACCAGGGGTATTTTGGTCCAAAATAAAATTTTAAGAAAATGTATAAGAAAAATGAAAAAGTGAATGTTACATCCACTTGATGAGTGGTCAATTATATTTTTGAAATTCATTAGTTTGAGAGTAATAAATAAAAAGTCAATGTTTTTAAATGTCTTAGTTAACCTAGTTTTTTTTCGATTTGCTTTTATGTGAAAATTTTCATATAATTTTGTATAGCCTAGAACTTAGTTAGTTTAATATATTCTACACAAATTTCTTTAGAACTTGATTATTTTAATATATTCTACACAAATTTTTTTGAAAATGAGTTATAGGGAAATTGAATCAGTGAAATTTGAAGAGTTTGATCTTAACCAAAGTAATAAAAAGGTTCAGAGTTAACTGAATTGACACTGAGATTTTGAAGATTTTAAAAACCTTGAAATTAATGAAAAACCTTTTGGTCTGCAAGATCAGGTGGTCTTGAATAAGAATTAGTAGTGTGGGAAGGTGTTAGACACCTCACAACCCGTTCATCAAAACAGTTACCTAAAGTTTATTGTGCTCTATTAATATGATTTATAATTATTTTAATTATCCCTTTTACATTCATGTGTTTGATAAAAATGATAAGAATTAAGTGAGAAAATATATTTATTTACGAGGGAGGACGAACTTGACTCAAAATCTGACTCTGAGGCCTACGTACCTTGTGATGAAGATCAAAGTCCACGTAGTTCGGGCTTATAAGTTTGTTGGTGAAAATATTTTTTGAATAGAAATTAATTAGAAATAATTCACCATTTTGCAAATAAAACAATTTCTAAAATTTTAATATGTGTGTTTTAATTGCAAAAGGTAATTTAATTTTAATTATTTTCTCCATTTTTGAATTTTTAAAATAAACAAAGAAAAGGGTTTAAAATTATTATTATTTTTTATGTTTTATGATTGAGAATTTTAACTGCTATACTTGCAGAGCCTTATTGGTTCATACGGTAATGCAATTATTCTAAGTATCTGTGAAGATTCTAAAACCTCACACGATAAAAGAATTTAGCAATTTAATTTATTTATTTTTAGTGTTAATAATAGTTTGCTTAAGTATGTATATATGTTTTTAAAGAATTTTAATCATCATACCTGTATAGCCTTATTAGCTTATACGGTAATATAATTTATCCTAAGTATTTGCGGAGATTCTAAAATCTCACACAATAAAGGAATTAAATTTAATTAATTGATTTAATAAATTATATAATATATATATATATATATTTTAAAAACTAAATCGTTATATTTGCAGAGTCTTATTGACTTATACGATGATGATCTTAAAAGCATATGGAGATTCAAAAATATCACATGACTAAAAGATATAATTAGTAAATATGGTTACAATTTAAATACATTAATTTAATTAATTAAGTTTCTTAAATTGTATATTATATGATTATTTACAAAAATCACTTATTTACTATAGAGATTGAGAATCACTACATCTGTGAAGACTTATTATACCCATAATAATGTGATTAATTTAAGTCTCTACAAAGATTCTTGAAATCTCACAAGAGACTTAAATAAATTATTAATTTAGATTATAAAAGGAGTGTTAATTTTAATATATAAGTTTTGCTCTTATATCTGCGAAATCTTATTGATTTACAAGACACGAGATTATCCTGAATATCTGCAGAGATTCAAAGTCTCACACAATAAAAGAATTAAATAATATTCACTTTGAATATATTTTAATGTGTAATTATATAACACATTTTTTTAATATAGAAATCTTAATCGTTATACCTGCGAAGTCTTATTGACTCACATGGTAGTACGATTATCTTAAAGGTCTACGGAGTTTCAAAAATCTCACATGACCAAAAGATATAATGGATAAATATAATTATAATTTAAATTCATTAATTTAATTAATTAAAATTATAAAAAAAAATTATTTTATTTACAAAATTCATTTATTTATTTACCATATAAATTATGAATCACGATATCTACGAGGATTTATTATCCTATATGATAATGTGATTAATTTAAGTCTCTATGAAGATTCTTGAAATCTCACATGAGACTTAAATATTTAGTATCAAGAGAGAATTAATTTTAATAATGGGCTTTTGGAACCCATATAAATATCTACAAAATTGATCTTCATACCTGCAAAATCTTATTGATTTACACGGCATGAAATCATTTTAAATGCCTATGAAGATTCTTAAAATCTCATACAATAAATAGATAATCAAAATATTTGTATTTGTAGTTGGTATATAATATTGTGGTTAGCTAAACAATTCATGCAATAAAGGCAATGGAAAGAATATAAAAATAAACTATTTTGACAATTCACTATTTTTGACATGAGGGTATATTCTAAAAAAAATTTCAGATTTAGCATATACTTTTAGCAAGATTATAACCATGATAGACGTGACTTCAAACCACAATCACCCCATAAAATTATCAATAATATTCTCACAAGCTCTCTCTATTTTTTTTATTTTGTCAAATACCTCTCAAATATGTTATAAATTCTACATAAAAACATTTAATGCCTAAACATATATCTGGATCAGTCCGCACTCATAATATCGTCCAAAATATATATGTGTGTGTGTGTTCATCAATGAATCCAGATCAAGGGAGATGGTATAACTTAAATATCACCTGATTTAACTGCCATTGACTACATTTCGAGTTGCAACAACCTATGATTCCAGTGTGGCCCTATCATTGCCCCTATCTTCTTTAACCTCCACACTGCTTCCTTCATATGTGATTACTATGCCTGGTGACCTTCTTCCAGTTCTTTACAGTATTCATCAAGCTCAGATACAAGCATGTTATCACCAAAACCTAAAGTAGTTCTATAAGGTGTTGCATTTCGAATGACAGGAGGAGTATTCTCTGGCATTCTCTTAGGTTGTAACCATGGAAATGGAGATGAAGCAACCATAGTGGAAGGAGAGAGACTTAGCATCATAAAAGAGGAGGGTGGCCTAATAGCTAAAGTGTTGCTAGAGTTAGAAAGCCATGAAGGAAGCATAGCTAATGGAAGAGCTGGTGCATCCATGAGAATAAATGCCTCGTTAGAGGCAGCCATGAAGTAGAATAGGGAATTTGCTAGCATATGCTTCATACGCATTGCACATAGTCTCACACTTTCACTCTCCTCTTCCTGTTCTGCTTCTTTCTCTTACTCTCTATCATTTTGTATTTTTTCCATCGTCCCTCCTTCTCCTCTCTTTGTTTCTTTTTTCTCTCAGTCTCTGTTTTCTTTTTAGCAAACTCCTGTTCCTCTCACTCTCGCTTTCTTAGCTCGTCTTTATTTTTCTCGATCTCCCTCTTCCCTATCATCCTTGGCTCTCTCTTTTTGCAGTTTTGAATCAGTCTCCTTCCTCAGTGCTCCCCCTTTCTCTCCGTCTCAGATCTATCTCTTGTGCTCTATTTTTCTACTGTGTTTCTGGTTCGTTTCCCTTCCTCAATTTTCTCTCTTTCTTCTCAGTTTTCTTCATCCCTTTTCACCATGTTTTTGCTTCTTTTGGTCCCTCTCTCTGTCTTTGTTTTTGCTTTTTCTTTTTCATCCAGCTATGATTTGCGTTTTATAATCTCGATCTATCTTCCCTCTTTCTCAGCTTTTCTGCTTTTTTGTGCTCATTTTTAGCTAGAGTGTGAGTAATGTATTTCTACTTCTGTGTTTCTTGTATGCTTCTTCTGTGTGCATGTCCAGTTTTTTGCCTGCTCTCTGCTCTCTTTTTCAGAGGTAAAAGTTCGTTCTCTGTTTGTTGCATGCATGCATGTTTCGGCTAGTGGCAGTTAGGTTCTCCTTCTGCGTTTCTATGTCTTTCTGTGTGTCTTTGGCTTTCTTCTTCTTTCGTGCATGTCTTATTCATCTCTTTTAGGCTGTGGCTGTGTCTGTGTAGTTATCCTTCTCTGTGTTTTTCGTGTGTGTCTCAGTTTTTTGCAGCGCACGCCTCTGCTTCTTTTATTTTTGCTTTCTTTTTGGTCTGTTTGCCGTCTATTCCTTTAGTTTTCTTTTTGTGTGTGATTTGCTATCCCTGTGTGTGTGCTGAAAGTGTGTGTACGTGAACTGCACAAGGCTTGTGTTTCATCCAGCCTTTTTTTGCTTTTAATAATTTTTTTAGATTAAATTAACACGCACACACACACATATGTGTGTATTTTTTTTAAATAAAAAATAAGATTTAAGGAGAGAAATTTAATTCTCAAAAGTTAACTCCCAATATTTTTGAATGATTGGATAATTTAGAGAGAGATCTTAAAAGATTTAAATAAGATTTTTTTATTTTTGAAAATATAATCCTAAAAAAGGATTAAATTTTATTTTTATATTGTTTATATTTTTTAATTATTTATTATTATTTTATTAAATTTTAAAAAAATGCCCGGACAAAATACGGTGTTCACAATAGCCCTAAATATTAAAAATGAGTTTTTAGTCAAAATGGACCAAATGACTAAAATGTGCCAAATATGTTTAAATTGGCATATTGGGTGAGTGAGTAGAGAAAGGAAGCTCGAGATAAGCTTGTACAGTAGTGAAAATCCACGGGTAACATTTCTAGTAACAGAAGGGTTGAGGTAACCAGATAACTTTCTTTATTTGACTGTTTATTGTAAATGTATGTTAGTATGCTATGTAATGTAGAAACTGGTTTTAAATTGAGCATGTTTTGTGGCATTAAGTGATTCTGTGTATAAAATGACTTTTGGTCGAAATGAGCATTGAAATTGTGTTTTTGTAATGTAAAGTGGTATATATATATATATGTTATGTATAAGAAAAAGTAAATTGTGAAAAGGGAACCTTAAATGGTTTGAGAAAGCATGATCTGAGTGGTGGGAGTTCACCCAAGAGTATAGGAGATGATAAAGATCATATGGCAGGGTTTCTTTAGTACCCTGTTAGGGTGCGGTGTTGGAAACAATTCTCCTTAGTACCTTAAAAGGTGCTATGTTAGAGAAGATCTCTTGAGTGTATATTAAGGTACTGTGTTAGAGATGAGAAATTCCTTAGTATCTTTGTGATACGGGTTGTAGTCAACAATGCCCCATTGTGTGTATTGAGGGGAAAAATCATAGCTCGTATTATGCATTAGAACATCTTTGGTTGAGTGATTCTACCACTGCAGGTGAGGTTAAGACTAATGAGAGTATTCATTGGTATGAGATGAGCTAATAGTTTCATGTCAGGGTGATTAGGAGGTTTGATTGGTAGAGATCATGCTAGTATTTTATGTGATATGATGAAATATCTTAAGATAGCACAAAATCCTTTAGGATTGATGAAAAGTGGAAAATGAAATGTAATATGATGAAAATACTACTTTATGAGGTTTTAATAGTATACTATGTCTACTTTCATATCATTGCATGTGATACTCAATAGGAGTAAGTTATTCTATTACTGAAATTTTTATCTTACCCTTGTGGTTACATGTTTGCAGGACTGAGAAGTGATCAGGCTAAGGAAAGAGAGTTTGGACCGGCTTGAGTTGTGAAGCCGTGTACTCTGAGGTTGTATAATGAATTGAATTGAAAGATTGTATATATAAGTGTATATGAGTTGCCATAGGTTGCATACATGTATTGAATTGAGTTTTTGTGAAATCAAGCCCCGATTATGTGTATATGTGTTGTTTTGAGACAAAAAAGGCTTTGATTTAAATATGTTTGAGTTGAAATGATTGTTTATGTTGGTGAATTTTAATCCAAAGGACAAATTATGAGGAAATGAGTAATTTGGGGGCTAAGATTGTATTGTGATTATGATTGGTGAATCTTAAGCCAAAAGATAGATTATGATGAAATGAGTAATTTGGGAGTTAAGATTGTATTGTGGATACGATTGTATATGTATGAGTTAAGAAATAGTCGAGTGGGCTAAGTTATACCGAGAAATGGCATAATATATTAAACTAGTGAATTGTGAAAATTGGCTATAGAATGGTCAAATTTTGATATATGAATGTGATTGTGATTAGTTGTGGTCAATCAGGTATATTAGATCCTTTTGGACTTGGTTCAAGGCCTAGTGTGGTCTAATGAGAGTAAGGGATCGATTTGAGTGCTTGGGTGCACAAAATTTTCAAAAGAAGTGACTTTTTACACCCAGATGTCTAAAATTTTTATCAGACCATTAGATCATGTCCAAACCTATCTCGTTAGTTAGTATACAAGCTAAGCTTCGTGTGGGTACTTGAATCACTCCAATCGGATGTCGTATGAGAAATTGGCGCACGCTAGAAGTTTGTCATTTTTGCTGTCAAAATGATAGCAGAAAAACAGACAGGTGTACCTGCGGTGTATGGATACACATGCCACAGTGCACGACACAGACAGGATGAGTGTGTAGCTCTGTGCCACATGCCGCGACGCACTGACTGTCCGCAGCGGCGAACGTACCAAGTTTCAGCTTTATTTTTGAGTTAAATTGCATGCAATTGAGATAGGAATACTGGTGGGTTATGTCATTACCAATTCAATGGTCCTCATATGCTAAATCCAATATGTGTAATCCTACACAAATAAATATGACACACAAGATTAAAGTTTAAAGCATGTGGATAATATTTTTATTTTTTCAATTAAAATAAATACTCAAATATGTGGCAAAATATAATTAAATAATAAAAAAATTATGACATTACAAAGAGGCTTTAGGGCATGCCAAATAGCCTAAAAATTGTAAACCCATAAATGTGCAAAAATAACCTAGCGCAAGTGCAAGAAAACAAGTCAACATGAAACTTTGACTTTCCAAAATAGTCAATTTATAAAATTAATTACTCTCAATTTAAAATGAATTTGAGAAATCTAATTGGACTATTGTTCTTCTAGACTAAAAATTCATCTTGACTAATTTTCTCAAACATTTTCTCTGAAGTCCAATTTTATGCCAAAGTGCCTTAATGCATAGAATCCTACAGTTGGGCAATTGTTTACAATCAATGTAATAAGTGTGCAATTTGGGTAAATATAACATGATTTTTGGCCAATAATAATCAAAAAAAATGTGTAATAAGTGTGATTTATCACTGGACATGAAGAGAGATGTGGCAAAATTTGTGTCTTAATGTTTGACGTGTTAGAAGATCAAAATCAAGCATTAAAGGCTAGGCAAAACATTATAGCCCCTATAAATTCTTAAGTGAAAGTGGGATAGTATTTTCATAGATTTCATATCTGAGTTACTAAGAACTTAGTCAGGGCATAATTCCATCTAGAACTTATGAGAATAACATCACTGTACCATGCGCCGTGATGCATGGCATAGATTTTTACTTAAAGGTTATCTTTCCAGCTCGTGAAATTAGAGGAGGAAGTGAGAGAACACATATTTATAGGGTAAGGAGAGCTTGGCTCTGTTAGGGCTTCAATTATTTAATGATTAGGAGTTTGCTTCTACTAGTGACTTATCAAGTAAGTATCATACAGCCCTGTGCTACATTTCTACCCAAATTTCTTTAAGTTTGGTAGGTAGAGAAATTAAATTAAAGAGTTTTAAGGAATTAAAACCTAAGGGAATGGTTTAAATGTTGGATAAAACAAGTACCTTTTTAAGTGCAAGCTCTTTAGGTGTTGTCTTTATGAAATTAGATCTCAAGAACTAATAATGTAGATATGCTCCCTTTACCAATATCCACACAAACAACTTTCAACTCAAACGGCGTGCTAGCACTTAAATGACCTTTTCTTTAGGGTATTTTCTTGGCTCTCATTGCATTTTGCCATTAGGACTTTTTTTGATTCTCACACACACATGAAGCACGTCCCTATCTATATATATAATTTAGGGTTTTCACCTTCAACTTGAAGAGCTATGAAAATTTAATTAAATTTATCTCATAAATTTAATCTATGATATCATATCTAATTTGAATTTATATCATAAATTTAAATTATATAACAGACATGATATTCTCTCATATCATGTTAGTTATTTAAATTTAATCTATCATATAAAATTGAATTTAAAACTAACATAACATAACAAACATAATATAATATAATATATATATATATATATATATTATATTATATTATATTATATATATGTACATATAATATAATATAATATATCACATATTATATATATATTTAATTTCATATATCACATATATAAACATGAATATATATTTCAAAAATATATATATATATAATTATATTTTGAATTTTACATTTCATTAACATATACATGTTATATTTTGAATTTACCTTTATTTCTTTTATAAATTTTATATTCATTTGTAAATACTAATCCTATCATAGCAGTTATACTTATTGTTCTTCATCTTGGTAATAATTTTTTTCCTCCTAATTTATGATATATTAACAAGATTTTATTTATATTTTCATCAGCTCTTGAAATACAAAAGTTGGTATTTACTATAAATTTTAATTTTTGATATATTAAGTTTCCTGTTAATATTCCTAAAATACTGTCTTCTACACTACTTATTATTCTTTTATCAGTTATTAATAATTCTATTGGTGAGTTTTTTCCTTCTTAAAAATAAGCTTTTACTAATAATTTTACTCCTGCAATATATATTTCAGTTATTTTATCTTTAAATAGTAATTTATTAATTTCAGCATCCATTGAGGCTAAATTGAAACTGAAAGTAGTGAATCTGAAGAAGAAGAAATAAGTTATATGTATATGATGAATAGGTTAGAAGATGAACTGAAGAGTAGTAATCAAAATGAATATGATGAATATGAAGAAGTTGTAAGTGCAGAAGAAGGAATAATTTAAAAAAGAATGACTTTTAATCAAAAACAATATGAGAAGATAAGAGATTCAAAATTAAACTTAAAACCTGAAGAGTTAAAAAATAAAATTTTTATGAATAAAGTTGGAAAACTTGTAAAATCTAAAAAACAAGAAAAATATGCATGTATAGCTCATCTCAGATATGAGGTGAATGAATTGACAAGTAAATTGGAGGCCTTAGAGAAATCTAAGGAACGATTATCCCAATCCCCTTAAAGACAAGTAAAATAAGTTATTGAGTTATTTACTCAGACTCCTGAATCATTATTCCAACCTCATAGTCCAACAAAAACCAACCCAATAATTCCTTTAACTAAAATAGTAAAAGAAGCCCAAAAGTCTAAAGCCTAAATAGTGACAAGAACACCTCAAAATAATCCATCTACTTCTACCTCTTTTAGGAAAAGAAGTCCAAGCCTAGTAACTTCACAATCTTTTAAGACCTTAGACCAATATAATAATATATCACATATTATATATATATATATATATATTTAATTTCATATATCATATATATAAACATGAATATATATTTCAAAAATATATATATATAATTATATTTTGAATTTTATATTTCATATATATATATATATATATGTATATATAATTTGTTCACCCTTCAAAAGCATTACATTTATTAAATCTAGACACATTTTAGATTCAATGAATTTAGATATTATAGCTCAAGTTGGGCTATTCTTGTGTACAACCTTTAGACTCATATGAAGTTGGTAATAGACTAATTACGCTACTAGCCCATAAGTCATAAGTGGCCTCTAATAAGATATTACAACTACCTAATTCATGTAGAGATTGATAATCCATTGTAACCTATCATGTAACTATATTACATCCCTTTTGTCATGTAATATTTCAGTTAAGTGTGAGACATGAAATTATCATTCTCCTTTACCTAACCATTACTTTCTTAATCTCTAAGTAGACTGATTATAATAATGGAAAAACCCCTTCCATTATAATATGGCCATACATTTTCTCAATTTTACCCATTAAGGGGCTCAATAATATCTCTCAATTAACATGAAGGACAAATACTATCTTGACCATTCATATTCCTCTATATGAATATCACTAAACTCAATCATAGCCTTTATGATCACCCGATCAAAGGTGACTTTTAATAAGGTCAAAGTTTAATAGTAATCATAAAGGAATCCATGATGATCTTAGGTCAAAAGGCTTAGTAATATGGCTAAATATGAGATAAGCTTATGACTAGTACCATGTAATTTTCTAATAGCGAGTTGATCTAGCACTGTGAACCCTTTCAAGTGCCTATAACTTTGATTTATATCTCTATAATTAATCAAAGTCATACTATCTTATTTCATCTATGATCCCTCATAGATGACCAACTAGGGACATTTAAGACAATCAACATAGTTTATCTAAGGATATAGTTATCATAGTGAACATGCAATTAGTATGATAACTAAAAAAAATTCTATAAATAATGATGTTTATAGTATAATGATTGGCTCTAAGGCACAATTTCCAAAATAAAAAAGATTTTGAATGTGAAACTAAGGTTTTGTGACTGATCTAAAGTTTATACCCTAATTTGATAAGTTAAGAATGAAGAAAATTGATAAGCAACTGAGTTAGGAGGAAGTTTTGGTTATTTGGATGGCCTAAAAGGGAAAATGACTATAGTGAATGGATTATATGAATTTAAAATGATTTAATTGAGTTGTTTCATGCATTAAGGAATTTGACTCAGCCAAATTTATGTCTATACTAAATGTTGGGAAATTGATTAAGTAATGTTTCTTATGTAGATTAAGCATTGAGCAATTGCTCATAGGAATCTACACATTTCAGAATTGATTGTGAGAACGGTAACACTTGATAGTAAGGGTAAAAGGTAATTGGAGTAACCCTTCTATCTGTTGGTTTGTGAAATTATTTACAAGTATTTTATGTAATTGTATGCATTGTTTTATGAACTGATATAGTAGCAATACTACGAAAGGAAATGCATGTAGATATATGAGTGTTATTTGAAATGTGTAAAGTCCCAACTCAATTCAAACTTTACCATTCCCAATCACACAATCAACAAATACAAGAACAACAATATCAGAGTAATAGCCTTTTATTTGTTTTCAAGTCACAGTATCCCAGGTTCATAAAACATATATTCAAATAAGAGGGCTAGCGAAAATGTAAACACATTCACAAGACTTAATAAGACACAACATTCTACTGTAAAAATAGGCCATACACCGCAGCGTGTACCATATGCACTGCATCATGTGGTATAGAGCAACGAGCTCTGTATCTATCTACGTCATGCGTCATAATGGGCTATTTTCACATTCAACGTTCGATTGAAGTGATTCAAGTGCTTACATAAAGCTTATAACATATACTAGCTAATAGAACAAGTTTAGACTCGATTTGATAGTCTGATCTAAAATCGAACATTCGAGTGTAAAAAGTCACTTTTCTTTCAAAAACTTGCATTCTAAGTGCTCAATTCTCATTCCTTTTCCTATTAGACTGCTTTTAGGCCTTGAATTAATTCCAAAAAAACCACATACACCTGATTAACACTTCTAACCACATATATCACATCAATTGCCCATTTTAGCCTCTCAATGTCACATTACACAATTGTGAACTTATATGAGAAATACACTTACAACAAATATTCATATATATATATATATATATATATATTAGACTTGTTCCACTTCCAACCCTCGATTCTTACATATGGTGCCCCGCCTTACCATATGGTCAAGAATCATAACATACAAGACTCCTCCAAATGGGGCTCTGCACCATTTGTGTTAAATTCTCATATAAAAACACAATTCACAATTAATTCACATTCAAATCACATACACAAGTGGAACAAGTTACAAAACAACATATCCTTGCTTGTTTTACATTTTGGCCTACCCATATACCATCCATTGGGGCACTATCGACATAATGCAACACCATATATATATATACAAGCAAGTTTTCACAACACAAGTCATTTTCTCATATTCATTCGTTTCCACTAATGATAGTCATACTACTACCAAGGAAAGCTACTCTTTTCTCACTTCCTTTCCTGGCCTTCTCGTGCTTTTTTCACCTATATTTAGAAGTAACAAAGTGAGACGTACATCCCAATAACTCAGAGGTAAACCCAATTACCATTTAGTAAGCAAAATCATAAATAAGTGATGAAGTAGCATCTGATTTAGTAAAAATAGTATCCTATGCATATACAAGAATTCAATCTCATCAATCTTATTATGCTCATGCAATGCATTCTAGTTCCACCTAGCATAGTAATCTCTATACTTAGACTAAGACTTTCAGTCACATGGAATAGGGCCCACCATGCAACTACTCAGACTAGGTAATCCTCTTTACATATTGGTGGTCTCCTAGGTCCGTTATGGTGGAGTTAAACTCAATGCTCTAGATCATTAATACTTCTTAGCCTTATACAGAGTAGGACTATGACCCCCTACCCTAGTCTAGGTAACCTCGTGGATCATTCCATATCTTAGGTTTATCATGGCAGAGTTAAGCTCTACACTCTAGATCATTAGGACTTCTTGGACCTCCTTACAGTAGAGCCACGTCCCCTACCATAATCCTGTTGGATAGGGAGGCATAGTGGAATATTAAAATTTTAAAGTCTCTATCCTAATATGGACTGAACGAACTCGTTTAAGTCAAGGTGGAAAGAAGAGTTACCTTTTAATTCTTTCAAGTTGGCGCACATTTGAATCTCAGGAGTTGACAACATAGATCTACTCCCTTTATCAGTATCCACATAAACAGCTCTCTAACTCGAACAGCATGCTAGCACTCTCAGCGTTTGTTCTTCTTTAAACGTTAATTTTCCTTTTTATAGGGTGTTAAGTGGCTCTCAAAATGTTTTTGCCATCAGAACTTTTCTAACTCTGTCTTCCTTCATAAGGACATCCTTATCTATATATAGTATATAGATAAGGGTTTTTATCTTCCACTTAAAGACTCACAAAAATTTAATTAAGTTTATTTCATAAATTTAATCCATAATATCATATCTAATTTGAATTTATCTTATAAATTTATATTATAAAAGTGACATGATATTCTCTCTTATCATATTAGTTATTAAATTTAATCTATCATATAAAATTAAATTTAAAACTAACATATAATATAATATAAGATAATATAATATAATGTAATATAATATATATCATATATACATATTATATTAGAATACCAAACAACATCATGGGAAGAAATAGCATATAAGGACTTGTCCCTAAACTCATCACAAGGGAAATCAAAAGAGGAATTCACGATAATGAAGTCATAAAGCAATCGACTCAAGTGATTCACCATGTGATTTGCTGCTCCACTCCTATTAATGATCTCCAAATTGAACTCTTGAAGTAGAAGCATCCGTCTAAGCAAACATGGCTTGGTGTCCTTCTTCTTTAAAAGATACTCTAAGGTCACATGATCTGTTAAACAAACAACCTTGGAATGCAACAAGTAAGATCTAAACTTGTCAAGAGCAAACACTAATACATACAATTCTTTTTCAGTTGTAGTGTAATTACATTGTGCTTTGTCTAAAGTGCTAGATGCATATGCAATGACATAAGGTAGCTTGTTTTCCCTTTGTCCCAACATAGCCCCAATAGCAAAATTAGAGGCATCAAATGGAATCACCTAATTAGGACTCCTTAAAATAGGAGGGGAAACAAGTTTAGCTTTCAAAGCATCAAATGCATCTCTACAACTTGGAGAGAACTCAAATTTGACATCTTTTTGAAGTAATTGAGATAAGAGATATACAATCTTTGAAAAATCTTTTATAAAAACCCACATGGCCAAGAAAAGACCTCAACCATAAAATGCTATAGCTTAAAACCAAGTGGCCTAAGACAATCCCTTGCTCAACCATAAAATGGCACCTCTCAAAGTTCAAAACCAAGTTCTTTTGCACACATCTAGTAAGGACTTTATCAAGATTTCTCAAGCAAGAAGAATAAGAATCCCCATGAATTGTAAAATCATCCATGAACACTTCCATACAATTTTCAATAAAATCACTAAAAATACCAAACATGCATTTTTGGAAGGTCCCTAGAGCATTACACAATCCAAAAGGCATTCTTTTATATGCAAAGGTACCAAATGGGCAAGTGAAAGTGGTTTTATATTGATCAACCGGATCAATACAAATCTAAAAATAACCACTATATCCATCAAGAAAGCAACAGTGAGATTTCTCCCCTAATCTTTCTAACATTAGATCAATAAATGGAAGAATGAAATGGTCTTTCTTGGTTGCCTCACTCAACCTCCTATAATCAATGCATACCTCTAACTATTTTGTACCCTAGTAGGAATCAACTCATCGTGTTCATTCTTTACCATAGAATTCCACTCTTCTTGGGCACAACTTGCATCGAAGACACCCATTCACTATCACTAATAGGATAAATTATACCTATACTCAAAAGTTTAGTGACCTCCTTCTTTACCACATCAAGTATGAGAGGGTTCAACCTCCTTTGTGGCTGCCTTATTGCCTTAGCATTTTCCTCCAAAATGATCCTATGTGTGCAAGTTTGAGGGCTAATTTCAAGAATGTCTCCAAGTGTCCACCCAATAGCTTCAATGTTCTTCCTCACTACATCACACAACAAAGACTCTTCCATAGGGTTTAGTGAAGAAGAAACAATAATAGGAAGTTGATTACCATTTCTTAAGTAAGAATACTTAAGATGTGAAGGAAGTGGCTTTAACTCCAGATTGGGTGACTCAATGATGCTTGGAGGGATCTTTTGCACTTGAATTTGTCTTGCTAGATCCATGTCTTCCTCTTTAAGTGGCACGTCCAAGCTTCTAATAGTTGTTGTATACATTTTGTCTAACACAACTTGCTTGGTTCCAGCTTTGTGCCTTACATCCATATCTGATTTGCTTGCTTTAGAATTAATTCCAAGTTTAGCCATCAATGATTCTAGAATTGCAGTGCCAATTTGCACGTCCATGGGATCATTAACAGCCTCAAAATCACTTTATTCATGCTTTTCAAGTATTCCTAAACCTGCAACATCACAAATAGAACACTCCTCCAACCTCAGAGAATGATTAAGCACAAAAGGATCAAAGTTGTCAAAAATTTTAGAATTAAATTCACTAGGAAGAAATCAAATGATGTGTTAAAATATGACATGTAGAAGATGAACTAGGGCCATCATTAGATGCAATTTCACTCTTATCACTTGATTCAATCACTAAATCAACAGAATTTCTAGAACTGATACTCAAATCATCAAACTCATCAAATACAAGCAAATCAGTCAAGGAAGCATATGTTTGGTCATGTGAAGAACTAGACAACACAAGTGCTTCAAATGAGTGCAAGTAGATGAGTTAGGCATGTCAAGTGTTTTTGCCATTCAAATACTCATGCTGAAGTGAATGCAATTCATCTTGATAGTTTTCCAATTAGACGAAAAGTTAATAACTATCATTAGTGTAAATTCACACAAATAGAGTCATGAAACCTCATTAATAATTCTATCAAGTGTATCATCAGTGCAATCCATAAAATGAAGGCTATAATCAACATAAGAGTTTTTCAAGCTATCAAATATATTAAATTCAATCTTACTGTCCAAAAACTCCATGATAAGTTTGCCTTCCTTCGTGTTCAATATGGTACTTGATGTCATTATAAAAGGTCTCCCAAGGATGAGTATGCCTTGGCCTCCTTCTTGCATATCAAACACATAAAAATCTATTAGAAAAACTAAGTCTTTAACCTTTACTAAGATGTCTTCCAAGAATCCTTGGGCTTCCTAGCACACTAGTCAGCTAGTTGTAAGATGACACTACAATCTTGAAGACCACCAAGATTAAGGGAAGAATAAATGTGAGTGGCATCACATTGATGGCTGCCTCTAAATCAATCAAGGCTTCTTGAACAAACACATTCCCTATTTGACAAGGAATGGTACATACCCCCAAATCTTTATACTTTAAAAGGAGCTATGGCTTGAAGACAGCACTAATGTTAGGACTCATTTGAACTATAGCTAATAGTTTGAATCTTCTTTTATTAGTACACAACTCCTTTAAAACTTTGCACACTTAGGCATGCTTTTTATCATGTCAAGAAGTGGTATGTTCACTTGCACCTTCTTCAACATATCAAACACATCATGCCTATCTTCTTCTTGCCCTTTCTTAGCAAATCTAGTCAAGGCCTTAGGAAATGGCATATCCCTTGGGATAGGGTCCCTAATTTGATATTCTTTTGAAGACTCTTTTCTCCCAACACCTCTTTCTCTTTAGGCTTGCTTGAATCATTCTCATTTACCTTAGAAGAAGGACGAACCATGGTTGTTCTAGCATTATCTTGGCCTTGATGAGAGCTCAATTTTTCCTCTTTTGCTTGAGCATTCAGGGCTGATCTTTCCCCTTTACATCCTTAACTACAATCTTTTCAATAGAGTCATCCTCATCATCAATCACTTGAGGACTTAGAGAAGTACGAGGCGTGTTCTTAAGAATGTGTAAGGTACTTTAATGCATATTTAGCTTGTTGTCACAGCAAGTGGAATCACGTGGATCATCAAGAGAAAGTGGGCTTCCTTCACAAATTTAAGAATTCCTTGATATAACCTCATTAGGTCTGTTGCCACTATGGTTTGAGGCACTTGGAATGGCTGCAAGAACTCTTCCACTCCTCAACTCAATTGCACTAAAGCTCTTTAGATTGATGACAGGTTGAGTTGGGAGCTTTCTACTTCCTCAAGCTTGGCTAATGCTATTTGAATTCCCAAATTGTTGTACCAGCAAATCAATACTTTATTGTTGTTTTGATTCAAGATTATCTAGCCTCCTAAGCATCATGTCCATTTTGATTCTACCCTAAACACATGAGAATCAAACTTTTAGCCCATAGAAAACATAGCATCACCTATCCTCACAAGGTAGGAATACATTTGTTTATCACCCCCACCATCTTGAATAGAGATCACTTGAGAATTCTTAGCTTGCACAATCTCTTAATTACCTTTGTAGCTAAAGTTAGGGTACTGCCTCCAACTTGGGTTATAAGTCCTCCCATAGTTAGCCTCAAAATTGTTCCTTGCCCTTGATTATGTTGATAATTGTTAGGGCCTTTGTTGTTGATACACAACCCCAACATCTTGAGCATGCATGCAATTAGAGGTGACATGCATTAATAGGAGCTACTAGAGCATTGGACATAGAAGCAATTTGAGCTTATGGAGGATTGGAGATAGACACCTTAAGAAAATCTAATTGAGAGTAGATATCCTCCATTTGGGAATTAGTAATAGAAGATTGGCCTACTTGGTGAACACCCCTTACATCTCTTGAGCTATATTGTGGTTATTATTTGTAAGGTTTTCCAACAAGTCCTTACATCATCCGGTGGAAGATCTAATAGAGAGCTATTTGCAACAGCATCTATGGTCTCTCTATCATGAATTTGCAACCATACATGGAAATAATCAATGAGGAATTCCTTGCCCACATTTAGGTATGGACACTTTGCAAGCAACTCAAGAAACCTCATCCAATACTCATAAAGAGATTCTTGAGGGTGTTGGTGAACCCTCATGATTTGCTTCCTTAGTTAAGAATTCTTGGTTGTTGGAAATATTTTTCAAGAAAGCAATTTCGCATCTCCACCTAAGAATTGATGGTCTTTGTGGCAAGAGTATTGAACCATATGATTGCTTTGTCCTCAAAAGTAAAATAGAAGACCTTGAGCATTAAATTCTTCAAGTTTGCTGTGGGAGGCTTCATTGTTGAACAAACCCTCTCAAGTATTTGAAGATGCCTATTAGGATCCTCACCTGCAAGGCCATGGAATTTTGGCAAAGCATTAATCAATGAAGGTTTGATTTCATACTCATTTTGTTCTTGTAAATTAAAAAACAAACCATTAGGTCTAAATGTGTTAGTGGGTGCTACCATCTCTCTAATACTCCTCCTAGCAGGTATTTCATTACGATGCAATCTATCAACCATACTATCCAAAATCACAAAATTATCAACTATGGTGTTTGGAAGAGAGGAAGATGCTAAGAACTCTAAGTATTGATCTCTAAATTCAATATAATTTTCACCAAGTTCTTTGCAAGTCCTATAAGACATATAAAGCTCAAAACACCATAGAAATAGCCCTAGACCGAAGAAAAATCAAAAAATCAAAAATAGGCAAAAATTTGAAAACTCGTAGAACTGAAACACATTGAGGCAGTATTTTTGTAAAATTTTTTCGAAAGTGAAAAAGACAAAATTAGCAAAAAACTAAAAAATAAAAAATTAAAGCTAAAACACTAAATTAAGTGCAAGAATTTTTATAAACAAAATTTCCAAGCTGAGAGATATGCTCATCCAAAATTAGCCCTGTCTACCTAGAGTGTCACTGGGAGTTAGCAGTAGGACCTTATGTGCTTGTTCAGTGCACAACTCTCTGGTCCTCAATTAAATTGAGCTGAAAATTTTACCTAAAAGTTTCAACACAGAGAGGTTATATAGTCTAATTTTCAAGCAAAAATTCATAGTCAATTCTTCCTAGTATTTTTTAGAATTAGCATTTGCAGCACTGGAAATTCTAGTGAACCCTGTTTCAATCAAGCAAGAATTCAACCAACTTAATAGCCAAATTAGCAATAGTGTTCAACAAAAAAAATGTTTCTAAGGTAACCAGGAACATAATGAAACAAGAATTAGCTTAAAATGATATGTCTAGCAAAAATTATACCTGTCTAAATTTTGTGCAAAATTTTTGGGGAGAGCAAATTCTCACAGCTTGCTGGCACTTGAGCTAACTTAACAGATTTAGAACTCACGTCCAAAATCAATGACTTAATGGCTAAATCTGGCAGCAAACAAGATTAATAAAGAGATCAAGTGCTCAATCACATATGCTAGCCACCATAGTCACCAATTCCAGATTTAATAGAAATGAACACAAATTAAAAACAATAATTGAAACCATAATTAGTATGGCTAGTTGCTCCTCGACAACGGCGCCAATTGATAAAACCCTAAGTCACTTTAGGCCATCAAATTAAACTAGAATGTAGTTATGAGCATTTTAGGTCATCTCCCAATAGAGCAATGTACACAAATTATGGTTCAATTACCTATAAATTAAGAGAGTGGTGATATGATTCTGCTACTATCTAAATTGCTAAGAATTAGATATTTGTAATTTTCTGATTTAAATGTATTGATGTAAATGAATGAGATGATGAGCTCAAGTTAGAATCCCCTATGATAATCCTTGAATTTCAGATTTACAATCACACATGTAATGACAATTAACTTATTGAAGAACACTCTAAAACCTTTAAAGTGTTGTGAAACATTGCATCCAATGATCACTATAAATCTAAGCCAAGTGGAGTGAAATTAACAATATAATTTAGCCATTCAATTCAGACCAAATTAAGTGGTAGAAAAACTTCTCAAACCAAATTTATATGAACACATATGGATCTAGCTTGAAATATGAATGCATTCAAGAACACTCAATTGAATTCATAAATTTCAGAACTGAAACACATTATAAAATTTCAATCCAACATCCACAACTTCAATCTAACATGTAATTGGAATCAAATCATAACGCAACCTGAACTAGAATTTTGAATCCTTGAAGAAAATAGAAGAAATTGCATAATTGAAATTACAAATTAAGAAGGCAAATCTAAAATACTCAAATTATAGGTTCATCTTCCTTGAAGCTTAAAGGAAAATCAGCCACTCATGCTCTTCCTCTTTACTTGAATCAGAACTTGAGAAGCCTCCATGTGTATGAAGATGAGGATGAACTCTGGAATGAATATGTGCTAGATGAAAATTTGAAGGAGAATATAGTGAAGATATGAACGTGAATGAAGGAAGAAGGAGAAAAAAATGGATCTGGACTTGAGAGGATGAAGAAGATGGCATGAAACTGATCAAGAAGATGAGAGAATTGGATCTGGAGATATAGAGAGAGAATATGGACAAAAATTAAGAGAAAATATGGCTGAAGTGAAATAGTAGGATCTGAAATTATGAGGCTATAATATAAAAACTAAGCTTATGTATGTGGGAATAATGTGAAGGTGATAAAGCCAAAGTGAATGGTGAAAAAGCAAGAAAAGTCTAGATCTGAAATTAGTTAATTTCTAGTTAGAAAATGGAATTAATTTGGCTGAAAATCATGCTGAATCTGGTGCCTCATGAACTGAATGAATGAGCATGGGAAATGTGACTTGATGCATGGACAAAAACGTGACTCTCTCAGCCTGCTTCATTCCACGTGAATTCTCGTACATTTCAGATTGAAGTCATTCCTAAGTTACTCTTAGATTGCCTTATGATGATGTCAACTATTGCTTCCCATGTGATCAGCTTCAATTCACACCTAAATTGCTCCTATTTCTCATGATGAGTCATGATGATGTCATCTAATGTATTCCTTGGATTAGATTATACATGTGCTCTTGACTTCTCTAAAACTGTTGACCAAGTCTTTGCTCCTTGATTCTAAAATTTCCCTAACAAAAATCTAAAAATAAAAACACAAGACTAAATAAATTCTAAAAAGAAATAAAAAGGAAGAAAATGAGAATTTAGCCCAAAAATCTAATCAAGCATCTTAAAGTCTCAAAACAACCACCAAATATCACCATTAGGGTTTATGAAGTTAATATGCAAAACAAAGCTAAAAACTAGGAAGCAAACCCTAATATGCACTATTTGGTGCCAAAAACGAAGTGTATAACATGCAAAATATGAAGTAAATCAACAATAAAATACACAAAGTTAATTTTATATCCCCCACTAAAACTAATAACTCTTAAATTTGATTAGTGGGCTAAGATGCATATTTTACTTAAACTTAAGTCCACTTTAGCAGGACACTTAAAATTAAGTTATTTAGGTAGGTAACTCATTTACCAATTATATCATATGTAACTCTTAGATTTTATGGGATTTAATCATCATATGATTTGGCATGTTCAATCCCATCTAATGCCTTGAGATCCAAAACTGTTTTGATAATCTTAATTAAGTTAGATTATAATGAATTTTTTGTGAGTAGCACCATTACTCACACTTGTCTCACCAAGATAACCCAATTGTATCCACTTTGGTGGATCTTACATTTGAGTGATCTAGATTTTGACAAGTATTCATTCATTGACGGCATTATGACTTAAGACTTTGATTAGAGGGTTTGATTTATTAATTTAATAAATGGGTAAAATGAAAGTGGTTGTATATCATACAAAATCATGCATATTATGATCTAATTAAAAGCATAATTAAATGTAACACAATATGGCTCACCTAACCTATGTCCATCCTAAGCTAATGAGAGGACCTCTGTAAGAAGATAAATTACATCAAGAAACCTCATTTATTCATATGAGGGGATTGAGATGAGAAGAGAATGTACATTCAGAGTTTATACAGAGAGGCACGACATGCAAGTCGTATTTAACATTTACAACTCTTGTAAAACTAGAGCATATGTGTCACCATATCCAAACACCTTTCAAGGCAAAGAAAACATAACAAATAAAACAATTCATATATGATAAAAGGCTATAAATTGTGAATTAGGTTGCGATACGCAGAGTTAGCTATAGGGTCAAGGGGTAACGCCCCCCAGAGCTTTCAAAAAGCTTATTCTCTTTTAATGAGTTGCTACCTCAGACCCTTTGGATTCATTAATCATATTGATAATCTAGCATAAACCATATGAGAATGTGAATGAACAATAATGACATTGAGAACGCACATCATATGGACGAACATTAGTTATATTGAGAACGCACATCATATAGCTAAATATTAATCATATTAATTTATTTAAATTCATATAAATTTGAATATATATAAAACGAGTTTATAGATATATATGTTTTGAAGACATCACATGAAAAACATATATATATATATAGATTTCAAAAATATCGCATATAAATTTCAAAAATCTTAAAGCAACATTCATCCAAAAAATTTCATCACATGAAGATTTAAGAACATAATCAACCAAAACCCAACTTAAATAAAAATTGACCTAGCTTTGGTAACACTGTTAGATATGGAGGTGCAGTAGAAGATTAAAATTTTAAAACCCTATCTTGATACGAACCGAACAAACTCATTTAAGTTAAGGTGGATAGAAGAGTTACCTTTTAATTCTTTAAAGTTGGCGCACGTTTGGATCTAAGGAGTTGACAACATAGATTTGCTCTCTCTATTGGTATCCACATGAACAACTTTCTAACTCGAACAGCGTGCTAGCCCTCTCAGCGTCCATTCTTTTTTGAACGTTAATTTTTCTTTCTATAGGGTGTTTCATGGCTCTCAAAGTGTTTTTGGCACTAGAACTTTTCTAACTCTCTTTTCCTTCATAAGGACGTCCTTATCTATATATAGTATATAGATAAGGGTTTCTTTTTTGTCTTCCACTTAAAAGCTCACAAAAATTTAATTAAATTTATCTCATAAATTTAATCTATAATATCATATCTAATTCAAATTTATCTTATAAATTTAAATTATAAAAACTGACATGATATTCTCTCTTATCATGTTAGTTATTAAATTTAATCTATCATATAAAATTAAATTTAAAACTAACATAATATAATATAATATATATCACACACACAGATATATATATATATATATATATTTTATTATATATATACGAATATATATACATATATATTTTAAAAAATATATATATATATAATTATTTTATATTTTATATTTTATATAAATAAATAAATATATATATAAATATTTATCAAATAAATATTCAAATAAATATATATTATATGTATAATTCATTCACCCTATATTACATTCATTGAATCTAGACATATTCCAGATTCAATAAACTAGACATTATAGCTCGAGTTAGGCTATTCTTGTGTGTGACCCTGTAGGCCCATATGAAATTGACAGTGGGCTAATTACGTTATTAGCCCACAAGTTACAAGTGGCCTCTAGCAAGACATTGCAACTACCCAATTCACATAGGGATCGATGATCAATGTAACCTATCATGCAGCCATATTACATCCCTTTTGTCACATGATATTTCGGTCAAGTATGAGATATGAAATTGTCATTCTCCTTTACCTAACCATTACTTTCTTGATCTATGAGTAAACTGACAATAATAATGGAAAAACCCTTTTCATTGTAGTATGGCCATGCATTTTCTTAGTCTTACTCATCGAGGAGCCCAGTAATATCTCTCACTTAATGTGAGGGACAAATTCCATCTTGACCACTCATATTCCTTTGCATGAATATCACTAAACTCAATCATAGCCTTTATGATCACCTGGTCAAAGGTGACTTTTGACTATATCAAAGTTTAGTGGTCATCATGTAGGAATCCATGATAATCTTAGGTTAAGGGGCTTAATGATATTGTTATATATGAAATAAGCTTATGATTTGTACCATACAACTTTCTCATAGCAGGTTGGTCCAACACCTTGTACTCTTTCAAGTGCCTATGACTTTAATTGTTTCTCTATAATTAATCAAATTTATACTAGTCTTATCTCATCTATGATCCCTCAAAGATGACCAACTAGGGTCATTTAGGACAATCACTATAGTTTGTCCAGGGATACAGTTATCATATTGAACATGCAATTGTTATGGTAACAAAAAAGAAATTCATTAAATAACAATGTACATCATATAATGATTGGAACCTAGGGCACAATTTCCAACAAATTTAGGGTATTCTCGTGGATGCAATCCATGGCAATATGTATGCCACCTCAAATTCATTTCAATCGATACTCACACACCCACATGCATTTTTTCACAATGCCGTTACTCTATCAGTTCATGATACAATGCATGTAGTTATATAAAAATACTTGCAAACAATTTCACAAACAAATAAGTAAAAGGGTTACTCTAGTTACCTTTAACCTTTGGTACTAAGGGTTATCAATCATACTAATTTCTCAAGGGCATAGATTCTCACAAGCGACTTCACAGGTGCTCAATCTATATATCACAGTACCCTTAAGTCAATTCTCAACACATCATATGAGTATTGATTCGGCTAAACTGAATCCCCTAGCATATAAAATAGTTCAATTGAACGCTTTTGAATTCGTACGTCTATTATTTATAGTCATTGGCCCTATAGGCTACTTAAACAACCATAATAATCTACGAACACATTATTCAATTGAAATTTTGTCATTAACCTAATTTTCTTAGGCTAAATGAGCATAAATCCTCAAAGCTTAATTATTCAACTTCATACTAATCACAAAACCTTAGTTTTGTATTCGATAGCCCATTTTAACCCTTTCTTTTAGATTGCAACACCTTAAAACTTCTTGACTCGATTTTTCAACTGATGAAATTCAACAAAAATGGGGTAGAATTGCAACTTGGAATTGTGTGATACTTACCCAGCAAGTTACTAATTGAAGCAGACTCTCAATAGCTAGATAAGGCTTTTCCTAGCAAAGATGGACTCCTCTTCCCTTCTAGATGCATTTCTAGTAACTTCTCTTTTGATTTTAAGAGCTAATCACATCAACTGTAAGTGATCCCTGGATAATGCATCGTAGTGCATGCAACTTCTACTGCGGCACGCGGTATAATGAGTCTAATCTCACTTTTGCTCATGTATTATGTCTTAAATTGTCGTTCTACCCTTCAATCCTATCAATATAAGATCAACTAATACAAAACATCAACTCAACACCCAAACCACAATCAATCCAATAATTACTAATTTATCTCTAGTTAGCAACTAGTTCCTGAGATTAAAATTCAGGATGAAATAATTCTTCCCTCCTTTAAAGTAATTTTATCCCTAAAATTTCAAACACAACTATAAACTCACCTCTTGGAACAAATAAGGTACTACTTCCTTATAGTCTCGTCTATCTCACAAAATACCTAACTAATTTGATAGTCTTATTACACAACTACTTTTCTTTAACATCTGTTATTCGATTTGGTTTTATTCAGTATATGAGATTCTCTTGAAGTTCTACTTCTTATGGCTTGATCACATGTGACAGATTTGATTGATACTTTAATTGTGACATGTGAAACATATTGTGTATTCCAGATAATAGTGGAGGTAAAGTGATCCTATAGGCTACAGGACCTACTCTTCTTAGAATCTGATATGGTCCCAGATAAGGAGGTTTTAGTTTCTTAAGACTTATAGATCTACCAATGCCAATTAATGGCAAAACTTTGAGAAACAATTGATCTCCCATTTCAAATTCTAACGATTGACGCCGTTTGTCAGCAAACTTTTCTAATGGCTTTAGGTAGAAGAAGTTTTTGCTGGACAACCTTCATCTATTTGGTAGTATAATCCATAATATCAAGACCAATCATACTTCTTTCATTTAATTCAACCCAATGCAAAGGTGATATATACTTTCTCCTGTACAATGCCTTATGTGGTGCCATTTGAATACTTGAGTAAAAGCTATTATTGTAGGCAAACTCAGCCAAAGGTAAGTGGTTATCCCAGCTGCCTTTTTACTCAAGGGTACAGGATCATAACATGTCCTCCAAATTCTGTATTGTGTACTTAGTTTGTCTATCAGTCTGTGAATGGTAAGAGGTACTAAACCTCAATTCAGTGCCCATTGCCTTGTATAGTACTCCTTAGAACCTTAAGTAAAATAAGGATCTCAATATGACACTATCTTTATGTATACCATGCAATCTTACCACCTATCTCACATATACTTCTGTGTACTTTTCCACATTATAAGTGGTCTTAACTGGCAAGAAGTGCATCGATTTCATCAATCAGTCCACAATAACCTATATAGAATCATATCTTGCCCGAGTTCTTGGTAAACTAGACACAAAGTCCATTGAAATCCTATCTCACTTCCACTGGGGAATCTTTAAAGGTTGTAGCGTACAAGCAAGTCTCTAACATATGAGAGACCAGCTCATAAACTTGATAACATTCCTCTTTACACCTTGCCACCACCAATGCCTCTTTATGTTATGGTATATCTTGGTTGCACTAGGATGTATTGTGTATCTATTTCGGTGAGCTTCTTCTAACAATCTCCTTCTGATCTCCCCATCTATAGGGATATAGATTCAGTCTTCATATAGGATAAAACTGTCATCACTAAACCAAAAGAAGGTAGTACAATCTTCTTCTATATCTTCTCGTACACTTGACAAAAACTTGTCTTTTAACTCAACTTCCTGTATTTCTTTCCAAAATTCATTAGAAATAGTCATTGAGTGAATTGCATTTAGAGTATAATCTAATGCCTTAAGTTGCACTTCTAACGAAGACAATAATAACTAGTGTTCTTGAAGCATCAATCTAGTCACATGTAATGACTTCCAACTCAAAGTATTAGCCACGACATTGGCTTTCCCTAGATGGTACTTAAACTCAAAGTTGTAATCTTTCAAGAATTCCATCTATCGTCTCTACCTCATATTAAGCTCTTTTTGATCTATAAGATAGTTTAAATTCTTGTGATCACTGTGCATATTAAACTCTACTCTATAGAGGTAATGTTGTTAAATCTTAAGTGCAAATACTACAATTGCCAACTCTAAGTCATGTATTGGATAACTCTTCTTGTGAGGTCACAACTGTCTAGACACATAAGCTACAACTCAGTCTTCTTGCATCAACAGACATCCCAGACCTTTCAAAGAAACATCTATGTAAACCTCATAAGGCAACCATAGATTGAAATAATAACACTAATGTCAAGGTTAACTTTTCCTTGAGTTTTACAAAAGTAGCTTCACACCGACCACCCTAAATGAAAGGCTAATCCATCCTCATTAATCGAGTCAAAGGAATGGCAATCTATAAAAACTCCAGAATGAATCTTCCCTAATAGCCTGCCAAACCTAGAAAACTTTGTACTTTAGTTACTGAACTTAGCTGTTCCCACTGTAATGCTGCATTCACTTTGTGAGGATCTACTAAAATACCCCTAGTTGACACCACGTGTCCAAGAAATCTTACCTCTCGTAGTCAGAATTCACATTTGCTCAACTTGTCATCCAAGTGGTTATCTCTCAAAATTGTTAGTATAGTTCTCAAATGCCTCGCATGCTCTTCCTCGTTCTTAGAATATATTAATATGTCATCTAGGAACATGAGAACAAATTGATCCAAGAAAGGATGGAATATACAGTTCATGTAGTCCATAAAAACTGCAAGCGCATTCGTCAACCTAAGCGGCATCACTAAAAACTCAAAGTGACCGTATCGAGTATGAAATGCTATCTTAGGTACATCCTCAGCATTTGCCCTCAACTGATGATACCTAGATTGTAAATCAATCTTGGAAAACATTAAAGCTCCTACTAGTTAATCAAGTAAGTCATCTATTCTTGGGAGTGGTTACTTGTTCTTTTCTATCACCTTGTTTATTGCCTATAGTCGATACATAATCACAAGCTGCCATCCTTCTTCTTCGCAAATAAGATTGGCGAACCCTATGGTGACATACTAGGGCATATGAAGCCCTTCTCTAGTAATTCTTTAAGCTACTTCTTAAACTCTACCAATTCTGAAAGAGCCATCTTATATGGAGCTTTTAATATAGGTTTAGTACTAAGTGCTAAATCAATAGAGAATTCTACTTCTTATTTCGATGGCAAACCTAATACCTCATATGCAAACACTTTAGGAAACTCATTCATAACTTGAATCTTATCAATATTACCATTGCCACTGCCATCCACCATGAAGAAAATAATTTAAACCTGATAGCCTTCTAAAACTAACCTATCAACTTACACAACTAACAACAGCCTTGGTTGATTGGATGTTGCTATAGAAATCATAGTTGGTGTCACATTAATTGGTAGTAACACTATCTTTCTAGCACAATCTAAGGTAGCATTATTCCCTACCCACCAGTCCATCCTAATAATCACATCTAATCCTTGTAAAGGAATCAGGATCAGACCTATCATAGAAGCTTTTCCCTTAAAGCACAACTCAACCCTTTTACACACCTTACTGGTCTTATCCTGTAATCCACAGGGTGTAAACATCTTAATAACATAGGGTAACTCATATACAAGAAAATTTAGCTTCTCCACACAATCAAGAGACATAAATGAATGAGTAGCTTCCGAGTCAAATAGTGCCTTAACTTTTTGCTCGCAAATAGAAATTGTACTTGTAATGAAATTAGGTGCTATTTGAGCCTCCTCTCGAGAAATAGTGTATACTCATCTTGGCACGGTTAGTTGCTGCTTAAAAGCTCCCCCTCAATTCTTAGGGATATCCTTCATAAAATGGCCCATGCTACTAAAGATATAGCATGCCTAA
The DNA here is from genome assembly GCF_029017545.1 of Prosopis cineraria. NCBI lineage: Eukaryota > Viridiplantae > Streptophyta > Magnoliopsida > Fabales > Fabaceae > Prosopis > Prosopis cineraria. The sequence continues at coordinate 21,946,530 of NW_026555344.1, read as the reverse complement.
CACCTTCTAGGATGATTTAGCCCATAAATTGCACATACAGGTAAGCGTGCAATGCTTACAAGAGATGTAGAAGTAGTATCAATCTGACTCAATTGCTGTGAAGCTCTAGAATCCCTAGACCCACTAAACCTCCTACCTGGCAAATTACTGCTCATGACTATGATACTCTACCAAACATCCTCCTACTGGAGGATCCAAAACCACTGGCACTAGAATTGCCTCTCTTGAGTATTCCTCTAGTTGAGCCTAACAGAGTAAAAAACCTTCCATAACTATCTCTTCTCTTCTCAACATCTACCTCTTGACTTTATCTTACAACTATATGGAGCCAATTACAAGTTTCCTTATATGTAGCCTCCCCCAACAAGGCAATCTGCTTTTTATACTCAAGACATATCTTTTCAATCAACCTCTTAGTTCTCCTACTATTATCTTTCTCATATAGGTAAGTTACAAATTTTGAGAGTTGGTTGAACTTTCTCATAAATGACTCCTTATCCATGTCCCCTTACTGAGAAGCATAAAAATATACTTTCTTCTTATCTTTGAATGCCATAGGGAAGTAGTAATCAAATAATCTCTCTTTGAACTGCTCCCAACTGAGCTGACTACCACTAGACCCTAACTATCACCAATATTAAGCATCCTTAATTAGCTGCACTATGGCTAATACCACTTTCTACTCAAAGCAACATGGAGCAACCTCAAAAATGGTCTTTATCCTCTCTATCTAGTTCTTAGTATCCTTGTTTATCATACTATCATTGAAGGTTGGCGGATTCAATAGTGAAAAAGTCCTCCAAACTTGATCTATAAAAATCTCCTGATCTTTCCTACTGGTCATTGGCCTACTTCCTAAAGCATGGGAGGTTGTGGCCTACTTAGTTGTATCTTAGGTTTTATTCTCTTCAGTCTCAGGCCTTTTCTCTTGCTTTAGCCTTGATTCCTCATGATCCCTATCATGGTTTAGGGCATTATGACCAACTAGACTTCTTTAAATATCCAGCATCACTTCCAACATTCGTGCCATTATAGGGTTATAACCTTGAGGTTGTTCCAGTAGCACCTCCAGATCTTACACATCTCGAGCATTCTGAGCCCATATGCATCATAAAATTCTACCATATTGATAGGAAATTAGTCGCTTATCCTCAAAATTACACTAAAGCTAACCCTAATGCAATATAGGGCCAACCCTAGGTCATCTCCCAAGGAATGGTTTTAAGTCTAATTGAAAGTTATCTAGTGAAATAAATCAATCAAAGTTTGTAGGAATTTAGTTACCTAGCTAATTACCTAATGTGCAAGTAATTAAAATGCTAGTGAAAGTGAGTGAAATGAACTTCCCTTTTCACAATAATAGAACCCTAAAGATTAGTTGATTTTGGACTCATTATCTTCTCATGATTAGGCTAAGTTTAGCTTCCCTTTCCTCTTGACTAAAGCTGTCAAGACTTAAGAAAATTATCCTAAGCCAATTAACCTAATTAACTAACCTCCCTAGGTCTTAGATTAAAGTCCCTAGTTTAATTAACTAATTGGTGAAGACATTAGCCAAGTGATTCACTCAAAATCCTCTCTCAACAGCCATGGTGAAACATATAAATTGAGCAACCACAAGATAATGTCAAGCTACTCAACAACACAAGCATTAACACCACAAGATTATGCAATATTAACACAAGATATTCACTAATTGAAAAACACAAAATTATGTGCCAAACAAAGAGTGGCAAAATTCAGTCATGGCTATCCAAGGAAGAAATTAAATGAAACAATCCTCTCTCTTTACATCAACATCAAATTTAAATTAGAATTTATAAGCTAAGATGATTAAACCCTAGATTAAGAAATCTAACCATCTAGTAAAAAGAGAAGAGGATAGGAAACAAAAGAACTTAGCCAATTTAAAGCTCAAGACTCATCCTCCATCTTCATCTCTCTAGGATTCCATAAAGAAACTTAGCCAATCTTCATCTTCAAGAACCCTAGTGATTGCTTGTGAAGGCCAAACTCTATAGTTCTTGAATGATGGAAATGAGCTTCAATCCTTGTGAAAATGGAAGGGATGGAACGAAAATGAAGAGAGGAGAAGAATGGTATGATTTTTGTGGAGGTTTGGTGGCTGAAAATGGAAGTTAGGGTGCTGGAAAATGAAGAACAAAAGAGAGAAAATGAAGAACACTGAACAAGAGAGAGAGAATGTGGAAGATGAATGAGATATGTGTTGGATCCCATTTGGGGCTTAAAATGGCGTGCTCCTTGATGTCTCCCATCAGCTGAAGCTTAATTAAAGTAAGGAAAAAGAAATTAAAATGTAAATGGGAGCCTTGTCACACTTGCAAGGTGGCAACTTCCTATTGGTTTGTAGATGATTCCAATGTGTGCTTAATTTCCCATGTGTCATCCACATCATTTTAGCTGATTTAACCCCTCAAAATAATCATAATTCACGTGCAAACCATCAGCCATTGACCTCAAGGAGTGTTGACCTCAATTGCCCAATTGATGCACAAGTCACATGCCACCTATGTCACATAAATCACATAATTTAATTAAATAGCATATGATATAAAAAATATAATTCATGTCTAGAATTAAATTCATAATTAGAAGGGAGAATTTATTAAATTAACCAAGTTTCAGGCTACACAAAATTATATAAAAATTTTCATACAAAGGCAAACCAAAAACTAGGACAAACTAAGACACTCAAGAAAGTGTTGACTTTTTTATTTAATTACTCCCAAACTAAAATGAATTTTAAAAATATAATTTCACCATTCATCAACTGGACATAAAATGCACTTTGTCAATTTTTCTTGTACATTTTCTCAAAATTTCATTTTTTGGACCAAAATGCCCTTAGTGCACTGAACCTAGAAACTTAGGCAAAGTTCCAAATCTAATGCAATGTGTGCACTTGAAGGTGATAAATCATTAATAAAATGGTCTTAATTGACAAATAAAAGTAGGTAACAAATGTGTTCTATCACATATCCTCTCATAGCTGCTGTTGAATAAATGTATCTCCACATACCTTTCTCCCCTCCTTTAGAGTAAAGGTAGAAAAAGTTAGTAACTATTAGGGGCCAAAAAAGAGTAATGAATGTATATTGCCAAATAATGCAATGTAATGTACAAACAGATCAAAACCAAAGAAAATTGATACTAAACAGTAAAGTCCTAACTCAATCCGGACTTTATCATTCCCAATCATACAATCAACAAACATAAGAACAACAATATCAGAGTAATAACCCTTTATTTATTTTCAAATTGTAGGATCCTGACTTCATAAAAAATAAGAGGTCTAGCGGAAGTGTAAACACATTTATAAGACTCAATAAGACATAACATTCTACTCTAAAAATGGACCATGTGTCATGCATCGAGGCATATATGACAGTAAATTTTGCTGTCATGTGACAACTCAGAAGATGAATTTCTGCCAAACGTCATTTCAACATCTAAAGTTCGATTGGAGTAATTCAAGCACCCACATGAAGCTTACGACATATACTACTTAATAGAATAAGTTTGGACTTGATCTGACAATTTGATCTAAAATTAGACCCTTGGCATGCAAAATGTCACTTTTCTTACAAAAACATGCACCGTAAACACTCAATTCTCATTCCTTATCCAAAAAGAACCACATACACTTGATTAACACTTTTAACGACATAAATCAGATCAATTGCCCATTTTGGCCTCTTAATGCCACATTACACAATTGTGAACTTGTATGAGGAATACACATACAACACACACACACACACAATATATATATATATCACTAGCTTGTTCTACTTCCAGCCCTTTGACTCTTACATCTAGGGCCCTGTCTCACTATTTGTGTCAAGTTCTCATATGAAAACACAATTCACAATCAATTCACATTCAAATCACATATACACAAGTGGAATAAATTACAAAACAACATATTTTTGCTTGTTTTGTATTTAGGCCTATCCATGTACCCTCTGTTAGGGCACCTCTGGCATAATGCAACACTATATATATATACACACACAAAAGAAAGTTTTCACAACACAATTCACTTTCTCATATTCATATACACTTATTCATCTTAGTTAGAAACTTAACTCTACTAACACATTATACATTCATTTATATGGATGGTAGTCATACCACTACCAAGGGAAGCTACTCTTTTCTTACTTCCTTTTCCAGCCTTCTTAAGCTCTCTTCACCTTTATTCAAAATTAACAGAGTGTGACATACGTCCCAGTAATTTGAAGGCAACCTTAATTATTAATTAGTAAGCAAAATCATAAACAAGCGATAAAGTAGCATGTGATTCAGTAAAAATAGTATCATATGCATATACAGGAATTCAATCTCATCAATCTCATGCAATGCATTCCTAGTTTCACCTAGCGCAGTAATCTCTATGCTCGAACCAAGACTTCTAGTCACATAGAATAAGGCCAACCATACCACTACTTAGACTAGGTAATCCTCTTTGCATATGGGTGGTCTCCTTAGTCTGTCATGGTGGATTTAAACTCTATGCTCTGGATCATCAGGACTTCTTACCCTTATATAAAATAGGACCATGACCCCCTACCTTACTCTAGGATAACCTCATGGATCATTCCATATCCTAGGTCTATCGTGGCGAAGTCAAGCTCAACGCTCTAGATCATCAGGATTTCCTAGACCTCCTCATAATCCAGGGTATTCTCACAAATGTCATGTATGAAAGGGTTAGGGTTAAACAAAAGAACTTTGAAGCTATAGATTTAAATTTGGCCCTAAATCAAAGGAAAAAGGGGTGTAAATTGAGTAGAGGTGAAATGATATCACTAAAAGTGATAAATAGTAGAGGATGAGTGGTAATGGACTTAAATTGACTATGTGGAAGTGAATGAATAGCTAAGTATAGCTTTAAGCAATAATTATGTGTTTTTGGTCATTTGCATTAATTAACTAATAGTGCCAATTATGTGTAGATTGGCCTATCTTGTGTGTAGAGTGAGAAAGGAAGCTTGTAGCGAATCGTTAATGATTTTGAAAGTCCATAGGTAACCTTTGTTGTGACAAAAGAGTTGATGTAACTAAATAACTTCTTCTATTCAATTATTTATTGTAACTACTTGAAAGTATGAATATTATTGCATGAAAATATTTTAGAGTAAGCATATTTGCTAAATGAATGTTTAATCTATAGAAATGATTATAGAGAATTGATTTTGTGAAATATATGTTTTAAGAATATGTGTGTGTGTAGTTTTAAATGTACATGAGAATGTTGTTGATATGAAAGCATAATCATAGGGGTAAGAGTTCACCCATAGGGAGAAGTAGTAAAAGACTATATGACATTATTCTCCTTAGTACTTGACAAGGTACCGTGTTGTAGAATTATATCTCCTTAGTACCTATTGAGGTGCGGGGTTGGAGATTATCTCCTTAGTGCCTATTAAGGTGGGTGGTAGAGATTTAGGCCCGTTAGCATCTGTGATGTGATTTAGAGCCAATGATACTATGTAATGGGGGAAATCATAGTCTGAAAGTAAGATATAACAGCTTTAGCTACCTGATTCTATCACTGAAGGTATGCTCAAGGCCAATGGGTGTGTGTACATTAGTCTAGCATGAGCCTTTGATTTCAATCAGGGTGATTCAGAGGTTTGAATGCTAGGGATCATGCTATTTCTAATAATGGTGAACTATGGTGAAAATGTTTGTGAAAGTGGTGATTAGTGGTAAACTAATTTATGGTTATGATTTAAGGTGAAGTTTATGTTTTATACTATGTTTAATATATATATTATGCAATACTTGCCTAGAGCTGCATGTGTAATTGATATTAGAAAGTTATTCTATTATTAAGGTGTTTATTTCACCCCTGTGGTTACATTTTTACAGGTTATAGTAATGAGTTGGGCAAGGGGAAAGAATTTAGGCTGGCATAAGTATGCTATTATTGTAGTATTCTCAAGTTTTGTGTAATGAATACTACACTTGTGAATAATTGTGTATGAAAGTTTCCATAAGACTTACATGCATGTTTATAGTTGTGAATTGTTGAGTTTGTAGTCATTTTGTAAATCTTAGCCCATATGTGTAAATATGTGGTGAAATGGGAATCAAGGACTAAGATTTAGTTGTGAATATGTTAGCGGTGAATGTGTGGTGAATGAAATGGATTGTTGCCTAAATACTGTAATGTCGCGATATTTTGGAAAAGCATATATTTATGGAAATGGGTTGTTGAATAACCAATTCTTGATTTGTGTGTATATATGATATAAAATGTGGTCAATCAGGCATATATGGTCTTTTTAGACTTGGTTCAAGGCCTACAATGGATTAATGAGATAATGTGAACAATTTGAGCAATCTTTTCAAAAAGTGACTTTTTGTCCTCGAGTGTTCAAATTTTGATCGGATTGTTTGATCATGTCCAAACCTATCTCATTAGCTAGCTTATGAAATAAGCTTTGTGTGGGCACTTGAATCAATAAGTGTAATGATAATAACAAAATATTAATAATAAATAAAATTTTAAATATTAAATTAAAAAAATAAGCACTTACATGATAAAAACTTGTATTATTGATACGTCCAACCACTCCACAATAATGAGTTCATTAATATCCTTTCTAGCGACTTGAAAAGTAATATCCTTCTCAATAATGTTCTCACTTCCTTATATGTCATCAGTAAATTCATTCATGTCAGTAATCATGGAAGCTAACTATTTCAAGTTATCTCGAATCAGATGGAGATTAGAACCCAATGATTCTTTTAATTGTTAAAGCTAACTATTCTTTTGATTAGAGAGTTTGATTTATTAATTTAGAAATTGTGTAAAATAAAATGCAGTTGTATCTCATACAAAATTATGCATATTATGATCTAACCAAAAGCATAATTAAAATGTGATACAATATGGCTCACCTAACCTATATCCTTCCCAAGCCAATGAGACAACCTCTCTAAGAAAATAAATTACATCAAAAAAACCTTGTTTATACATATGAGGGGGATTGAGATGAGAAGAGAATATATATTCAGAGTTTATAGAGAGAGGCACGACACGTAGGTCATATTTAAAAATTATTACCCTCATAAAACTAGAGCCATATGTATCATCACCATATCCATACAACTTCAAGTCAAATAAAACATAGTAGATAAAGAATTCATATGAAAAGAAAAGTTACAAATTATGAATTAGGTTGCGCTACTAATAGTTAGTCACGGCGGTCCCATTACCCAGTTAGTGGGTGGGGTCAAGGGGCATTGAGAATGCACATCATATAAGAATGTGAACAAAAAATAATGACATTGAGAATGCAAATCATATGGATGAACATTAATCATATTGCGAACGCACATAATATGCATAATTAATCAGAATAATTAACTTATTTATATTTATATAAATATTGAATATATAAAATGAGTTTTTGTGTGTATGTGTGTTTCGAAAACATCACATGAAAAACATATATGAATTTTGAAAATATCACATATAAATTTCAAAAATTTCATTGCCACATTCATCTAAGGAATTCATCACATGAATATTCAAGAACATAATCAATCATAACCCATCTTAAATAAAAATTTGACCTGGCTTTGCTACTACTGTTGGATAGGAGGCACAATCGAAGATTAAAATTTTCAAATCCCTATCTCGATGTGGACCGAATGAATTTATTTAAGTTAAGATAGATAGAAGAGTTATCATTTATTTTGAACTTGACATGTGTTCTCTTCAAGAATTTAGATCTTAGAAGCCAATAACATAGATCAGCTCCCTCTACCCCTATCTACATGAATAACTCTCTGACTCAAATACCCGTATCTTTTCTTTAGGGTGTTTCGTGGCTCTCAAAATATAGATAACTCTCTCACATCAATTGTCTTACACTAATTTGATGAATCTGAAATTTGTGATGATTATTACTTTTTATGCGCCTAATCCTTCTCTAAGTGAGGGCAAAAGTTCTTCTTGTGCTGTTTTAGTTGTTTAGGTGTCTAAGGACGAAGAAGAACAAGGTGTTATAGATTTTACACCACCATTAGGCGCCATTTTGATTGATGATTCCATAGACTTGTCTACTTTCACATTTTTATTAGATGAGTCTATATCTTTGTTTGAGTATGATTCTCCTTATATTTGTGGCTTAGAGGGTGCACCTTATTCTATTGCCCTAGTTCATTAGATTGTGGTGATACTCTATGTTCTTCCATTGATGATAGTGTTGATTATGCCACATTCTCTTTTGATGTTTCACTTAATCTTGACCATTGTGTAAGAAGAGTTGCTGTTTTGATGATTTAGGTGAAGCATTGGAGAGGGAGATCAAGATTTATGATGAGCACCAAAGTGCAATAGGAACTGAGTTTCATATTGATGCTTCACATCTTGAGAGTTTCTCTTTTTATGTTGATGATTACTTTTACTCTCATGATATGATTTGCACTTTGGATGATACTTTATTTGATTTTGAGGATTCCATGTATGCTGTTTTACATTTAGCTCTTAGCACTTTTGATTCTTATGCACCTATTGATATGATTTTGGGAGCTAAAGATGGTTTTGGCATCTATTTGCATGATTTTACTTTTCCCCAACTTGGTGAAGTTGAGTTTCATTTTATGGGCTTACATAATTATATCCATGATGCCATATTTGAGTTCTTAGTTAGGGAGTTTGCATTTCATACATCTCTACTAAGAACTAACCATATGCTTAACCCCAAGTGTGGGGGTGTTATTTTTGAGTCTTCTAGCACATCTTACTTATTATATGATGACTTGAGCTTGCTAGATTTTCTTGGGTGTGCTAGATACTTGGATGCTTCTATATCACATTTCTACATTTTTCTTGTAATTTCTTCTTTAAGGTATGAGGGCACCCATCAAAGAGATCACAAGAAGAGGTTTCAACTTAAGGCCCTCCACTATAAAGATCCTCCATGAGTCTTCAAAAGTTGTATCTCTCCTTCAATTGATTTGATTGATTCATAATGCACACAAGTAGAGCACTTTTTGGGATATGCTTGCTATCACTATTGCACACATGTGGTACACCCTATCTTTGCTTGTGTTTGTATTTGTGAATATCATTTTGAGTTCAAGGTGGGGGAAGAATGACCTATTCTAGTGGGTAAAAAAAACAAAAATTTTGAAAAAAAAAATTCTTATCTTTGATTAGGTTTTTGTTTTAGGTTTTCTCTTTGTTGTGTGTTTTCTCTTTGTTTTTTTTAAATGACTATATTTCTTGCACTTTTACATGCATTACAGATTTAAGCTTTATTCTTTCTATCATGATTTTTGCATGCATTAGGGACAATGCATTGTTTAAGTGTGGGGGAAAGTGTGTTTTTGAAAAAAAAATTCTGTTTTATGAGCAATCTTGAGTTTTAAAAAGGATCTTAGTTTTTGCATTTGAGTTGAACTCTTGGGATGTTGTTTTCTTTAGTTAAAATCTATTTTGAAGCAATATTTGGTTGAGTGTAATTGATTAAGAGAGGCAAGAATTAGACCATATGGAAGGGGCCTTCAACCGTTGAGAGTTCTATGTTCCTAGGTTTTGTTAATCCTCTAGAACATGTTTTCTCTCTTACTTGAGACTACATTTATGCATTGATTGTAGGGAGAGTGGTTATAGCCATCATTAAAGTGCCTAAGGCCTTTTAGCTAACCCTTGATTACTTGATTATCCCTTGTTTAGCTAAAGAGAGCCTTTCTTTGTTTTGTCACTTTTAAACATTTGACCCTATTTTGGATAGATTGCATGCATTCTCATTTAGTATGTTTTAATGTGCATCGACTATTTTTAATTAAACTAGTAGATAACATCTAGTGGGATCCATTTCATTCATTCATATTGGCCATACCATTTCATTTTTATGATTGGAACATTTCTTGAGTTGTATCCAAGTATTGGAAGCTATGCCTTGAGAAAGGAAAAAAAAGAAAAAAACGAAATAAAAAAAAAGAACAGCAAGGTTTAGGCAGGAGAAAAAGAAAGAAAGAAGTGATAGAAAAGAAGAAAAAGATTGTAGAAAGAAAAAAATATGTTTGAAAAAAAGAGATCCAAAGTGGATCAAAGAAAAGCAAAAGAAAGAGTTTGAATAAGCAAGCTTCCTTAGGTTTGTTATTTGATTCACTTTTTCCCACCTATAGATTCACATCTCATCTCTATTATCTCCATCATTTCATCTCATTCTTGGCCAATTATTCATTCTATCCATGATTCCTATTATGTTATCTATTTGGTTTAGTTTTGAGTAGTCTTGTATATTGACCATATTTACATTGTGGCCAAGACAAGTTTCTTGAGCCAATCCCTACCACTTTCACATGCAAATCTAAGTTTATCTTTCATTGAGCACATTACATCTTTGTGAAAGTCCATATGATTCTTGGAAACCATTATTGCATTTCAGTAGTGGAGAGATAGAGGGATTACAAGCCTATGGTAAGATGATTTGCCAAGGAACTTGAGTGATATTTGTACCCTTATACACCAAGTGCTAGACTAAAACACTAATCCGATGAGGTTTCTCTTTGAGATTACATTCTTGCAAATCGTTTACTTGTGATGTATTAAGGTTTTCTCTAAAGATTGCAACATTGATTTTAGTTCTTATTTGAGTGCATTCACTTTAAAATTTGGATTTACTCTCGAAAGCTTGCATCTTTGTGTGTTTTTTTTTTCTTTTCCAGGTTTTTGAAGAGTTTTTCCCAGAGAGCAAAATCCAAGTATGGGGGAATTGATCTATCTCATATTTTACATGTTAAAACACTTGATTTTTGGCATCAAATTGTGCATAATAGGGTTTAATTCTCGATTTTGAGTTGTCATTTTTAGATTGACTTTATGAACCCTAGTAGTGCTATTTGATGATTGTTTTGACACTTTCATATCCTAATTTGAGATCTTGGGCATTAATTCTCTTCTCTTCCTTTTTATTTCTTTTTTTTTAGAATTTATTTAGTCTTGTGTTTTTATTTTCATATTTTTTGAGGGCAATTTTGGAATCAAGGATCAAAGGCTAGTCCACATACTTGGAAAAATTTGAGATAGCAAATAAATAAAGATAAAGAATTTAGGGGTTGTTGGGCGCAAATTCCAGAATTATTTGAGGGATGATGTAGCACCATTATTCAGATTTAATTGGGGAGAATTAATTAAATAAAAAATCAAAGGAGCATGGGAAGCATTGAGGGACACATCATTAAGTGAAGAAGAGGCATGGGAGGTGTGACATGATCAGATCTAATAGGAGGACATGTGGCAGCTGATTGGGAGCCTAAGGAGAGGTCACATTTCCCATACATGTTCACATGTCCCTTGCCACATTTTTTACCTCATTTTTATTCCTATTTTAGCTTATTTTCGTCCATTTTTCCAGCTCATTTCAGATTTGGACCTTCTTTGTTTTTATCACCATCCACTTTAGTTTTATCACCACTCACATTTTCTACACATACTTAATCCTTTATTTTTCATTTCACATTGATTCTTCACCTTCACTTGTCAAATTTTTCCATATTTTTCTCTCTTCTTCATTCATTTTCGTCCAGCACTGTTCATCCATTTTTCATATTTCATTTCTTCATCTTCTCATTATCAATCACCCGTCCAGATCTTCTCCTCTTCCTTAATCCATGTGGTCTTCATTTCTTCTCAATCCAGCATCTCAATTCGTCCAGATTTAGATTTCTTGATCTTCATACATTCATGGAGGCTTCTCAAGTTCTGATTCAAGTGAATAGGAAGAGCATGAGTAGCTGACTCTCCTTTGAGCCTTAAGAACGATGAACCCATGATTTGAGTATTTCAGATTTGCCTTCTTAATGTGTAATTTCAATTCTATAATTTCTTCTATTTTCTTCAAGGATTAGAAATTCTAGTTCAGGTTGAATTATGATTTTAATTCCAATTACATGTTAGATTGAAGTTGTAGATGTTGGATTGAATGTTATATTGTGTTTTCAGTTCTAAAATTTATGAATTCATTTTAGTGTTCTTGAATGTGTTGATATGTTCTTGATGTTCTCATTTAGATTTCTTCATATTTCAAGCTAGATCCATATGTGTTTATATGAATTTAGTTTGAGCAGTTTTTTTGCCACTCAATTTGGTCTGAATTGAATGATTAAAAGCAAGGCTGAATTATATTGTTAATCTCACTCCACTTAGCTTAGATTTATAATGATCATTTGATACAATGTTTCACAACACTTTAAAGGTTTTAGAGTGTTTTTCATTAAGCTAATTGTCATTACATGTATGGTTGCAAATCTAGAATTCAAGGATTATCATAGGGGATTTTAACTTGAGCTCATCATCTCATTCATTTACATCAACACAATCAAATTAGAAAATTATAAACATCTAATTCTTAGCCATTTAGACATAGCAGAATCATATCACTACTTTTTTTAATTTGTAGACAATTGAACCCTAATTTGTGTGTATTGCTCTCTTGGGAGATGACCTAGAATGCTCATAACTATATTCTAGTTTTATTTGATAGCCTAAAGCGACTTAGGGTTTCATCACCAACTCATAATACCAAATGCTATTAGTCCCAAAACACTTTGACCACCTCAAATAAACCATACACAACATGACAATTTATTCATATCACACAAATAAACAATCACACTTAAAATGACCACCCAACCCTCATTTGACAATAACACAAAGGAGTGGATTAAATTTAACTCCCATCTCAATTTGGTCATTTTTGTACATAAATCACTTCAAATACATCATTGTAATTGTAGCTTGGCTAAGCACATACACTTATCACAAGTTCATACACTTGATAACTAAATAATGTCATGTTTCTAAGTTGGCATGATGTAATAACAATATTTGTTACAATACCTAAAAAGAGGAAAGAGAAGAGCTATGCAACTATGCTTTTCACTCTTCAGATGCCTCTTCCTTCCCCTTGCCCTATCAGAGCCCTTACCTGTAAAATATAACCACGAGCTAAAATAAACATCTTAGTAACAGAATAATTCACTACTATTAATTAACATGCACAATCATAAGGGAATAAAGCTTTTAAATACCATAATATACTTTTAATATAGTTGAAGATAATCTTTTTCATTTCCACTATAGCATGATCATTCTACCATCCGAGCCTCCATATCATCCCAACTGAAACCATAGGCTCTTAGACTAAGAGCACATTCACAATGGTCCGAGCTCACCTTTAGTGGTAGGGTCACCCTGCCAAAGGTGTCCGATCCTACTTTCGAACTATGGTTTCCCCTTATCGCACATGAATTAAGGTGTCGTTACTCCAACACCATATCACTAATGCTAAGGAGCGTCACTCTCTAATGCCATATCCTACATGGATATTGAAGAGAAAATCTCCAACACCATGCCTCACTAGACACTAAGGAAATACATTCCATATGGACTTTTACTACTCCTTCCTACGGGTGAACTCCCACCCCCTAACATGATCATGCTCACACTCATCATATGTAACAAACATATGTTTCACATTTCTCAACCAGTCTATATAAAACTTTCATCATGTCAATTATTGCAATTTGTTTAACATGCACGAAAAATCACATTTTGCAATATGTAAAGTTATCAAATCTCAAGTCAAGTCAACATATCTACTCACAAATAGTTAAGCAATATAATCAAATAGTGTAAATTATTTCGTTACCTCAACCCTTATCACACAAAAGGATTACTATGGCTCAACGTTAGGTTGACACATTCTGTATGCATGAGGTAGCTTGAGCAACACTCAATCTACATAATCAAGTGACAATCATCAATTATCACTCTGAATAAGCCCGAATTCACTAGGTTCTAAGTGCCCATAATACTCAATGTCTTTATCTAACTACACTAATAGTTTCAAAATGACTATCCTATTAAAGATCCCAACACACCAAATTCATTATCCAATTCTCCACATTGTCTCAAAATTTTTAAATTATACCTAGGGTTCGTCCAGACCCTAAACAAAATTCTTAATCACCATAAAACAAGCTAATAGGTTTGGTCTAAACCCAATGAAACTGAAATCAAAGCTTTTATTATCTTAAATGTCAGAATTTTTGCATAAAAGAGAGAGAAGAGGAATGTGAAACTTACCCAATGGTGATTTAATCTCCAAGTGCTTCCAGTGTGGCATAAGGATCGAGCCCTAGTAGAATGCAAGCTCTTCTCCATCACTCTCTCATTATCTCTCTTTCTTTCTTATACTTTTGGTTTGTTTTCGCATATGATAAGTGCTAATTTTTGCACATACACCACTACGTATGGCACAAAAATCCCCACCAAAATTTAAACTCCCTTATGTGTCATGGCCTGCTCAAACATTGGCCTAGCCCTCTTGTAAGGCTGTCCAAGGATTCAAAAACTATATTAGTCTCCCATAAACCTCATTAATTAATAATTTATTTAAATTAACCAAATTTACCCTTGCAAACATCAGTAATTACTAATTGAGAAACTTAGGATGTTACACATTTTCCTTTATATATCATTTATATAGATTAAGATTTTAGTGTTTCTTTAATGAGCCAACAAAAAAAAATAATTAAATTTATCTCCTAAATTTAATCTATGATATTATATCTAATTCAAATTTATCTCATAAATTCAAGTTATATAACTGATATAATATTCTCTCATATCATGTTTGTTATTAAATTTAATCTATCATATAAATTAAATTTAAAACTAATACAATGTAATATAATATAATATAAATCAAATATACATATTATATTATATATATATATATATATGTATATGTATATGCATATGTATACATGAAAATACACACACACACACATGAATATAAATATTTTGAAAATATATATATATATTATATTTTGAATTTTATATTATATATATATTTATTAAATACATATTTAAATATATATATATATATATAATAATTCATTCATATTAGATAAAGCATCACATTCATTGAATCTAGACACATTCCAAATTTCATGAACTTGAACATTATAACTTGAGTTCGACTATTCTTGTGTGCAACTTTATAAGCATACATGAAGTTTGTAAACTCCTAGCTCAAATTGAGATTTACCATCCCTAATCACACAATCAACAAGTACTAACACAATGATATCAAAGTAATAGTCCTTTATTTGTTTTCAAATCATGGGATCCCAACTTCTTAAAACACATATTGAAATAAAAGGGCTAACAAAAGCCTAAACACAATTAAACGACTCAAAAAGACACAACATTTTCACTCCTGAGAAAGGGCCATGCGTCGCAATGTGTAATACATGTGCTGCAGCATGTAGCATAGAGCCACACATTTGACTTCCTGTGCCATGCGTTGTAATGTGCCGATTTGAATTTTCAGCAATCATTTATCAACAAAAATGACAAACTTATGGCGTATGTCATTTTCACATCCGACATTCGATTAGAGTGATTCAAACACCCACATAAAATTCACAATATGTACTAGCTAATGAAACAAGTTTAGACTTGATTTGACAGTATAATCTATATTGGATACTCGAGGTGTAAAAGGTCACTTTTTTTCTAAACTTTCATCTTGAGTGCTCAATTCTCATTCCTTATCCTATTAGACCACTTTGGGCCTTAAACTAAGTCTAAAAGGGCTACATACACCTAATTAACACTATATATCACATATATCACATCATTTGCCTATTTTGGCCTCTCAATGCCACATTACACACTTGTGAACTTATATGAGGAAAACATACACGACACATATTCACATATATATAATCAGACTTGTTTACTTTCAACCTTCCAACTCTTACTATGGGGCTTCGCCTTACTATATGGTCAAGAATTATAAATATACTCGACTCTTCCAAATGGGGCTCAATCTATATAACACAGTGCCTCTCAGTCAATTCTTAATATTTAACATAAGCATTAATTTGGCTAAACCGAATTCCTTAACACATGAAACATTTTAATTAAACCTTTTTTAATTTACTTATCCATTATTTATAGTCATTAGTCCTATATGCTACTCAAACAACCATAACAACCTCCTAACACATTATTCAACCATAATTTTGCCATTTAACCCAACTTTTAGGCTATTTGAGCCTAAACTTTCAAAGCTCAACCATTCAACTCTACATTAGTCATAAAACTTTAGTTCTACTTCGATAGCCCATTTTAATCATTTTTTTTAGATTACAACACTTTAGAACTTCATGATTCAATTTCTCAACTAATGAAATTCAACAAAAATGGGGTAGAAATGAAGCTTGGGATTGTATGATACTTAACATCAAGTTATTAATCGAAGTCTCCAAACCTCAAGATATGGCTTGCCCTAGTAGAGCTAAACTTCTCCACCCCTCTAGATCATTTCCAGCCTTTTCTCTTCGAATTTTAGAAGCTCATTACATTAGCTTTAAGTTATCCTTGGATGATGTACTACGGTGCACGCTACTTCCACTGCGGCGCATGGCATAGTGAGTTCAATCACTCTTGTGCTTGTGCATTATACCTCAAATTATCATTCTACCCTTAAATCCTACCAATACAACATCCAATCAACACAAACTATCAACTCAACATCTAAACCACAATCAATCTACTACTTACTAATTTACCTCTGATTAGCAACTAGTTCTTGGAATTGAAATTCAAGATGTTACAATTCTCCCCTCCTTTAAAGGAATTTTATCCCTAAAATTCAAATACAAATACAAATTCACCTCTTGAAACAAATGAGGGTACTGGTTCTTCATACTCTCCTCTGTCTCCCACGTCACGTCACCTGGAGCCATTCATTGCCAAAATACCTTAACCAATTGGATAGTCTTATTTTGTAATTGCTTTTCTTTAACATCCACTATCCATTCCGATTTAGTTTGATATGTGAGATTCTCTTAAAGTTTTACTTCTTTTAGCTCAATGATATGTGATAAATTCGGTTGATATTTCTTTAATTGTGACACATGAAAAACATCATGTATACCAAATAATAGCGGAGGTAAAGTGATCATATACGCTATAGGACCTACTTTACTCAAAATTTGATATGATCTTATATATCAAGGTGTTAGTTTCTTAGCCCTTATTGACCTATCAATATCAATTAAAGGAGAAACTTAGAGAAATAAATGATCTCCTACTTCAAACTCTAACGGTCGATGTCGTTTAGTAGCATAACTCTTCTGATGGCTCTAGGCAGTAAGAAGTTTTTGTCGAATAACCCTAATCTTCTCGGTGGTCTGATCTACAACATTAGGACCAATTATAGTTTTTTCACTCAATTTAACCTAACACAAGGGTGATATGCACATTTTCTCATATGGTGCCTCACGTAGTACCATTTAAATACTTTAGTGAAAGCTATTGTTGTAGGCAAACTCAACCAAAGGTAAATAGCTGTCTTAGCCACCTTTCCATTTAAGGGCACACGATCGTAACATGTCCTCCAGAGCCTATATTTATACACTCAGTTTATCCATCTGTCTGTAGATGGTAAGAGGTACTAAACCTCAACTCAATACCCATCGTCTTTTGTAGTGCCCCCCAGAACTTTAAAGTAAACCAGGAATCTTGATCTGATACTATATCCTTAGGTATAACATGCAGTCTTACCACCTCTCTCACATATACATTTGCATACTTTTCCATATTGTAAGTGGTCTTAACTGGCTAGAAGTGCACAATTTTGTCAATTGATCCACAATAACCCACACAGAATCATATCCTGCCTAAGTTCTCGAAAGACTAGATACAAAGTCTATTAAAATGCTATCCTATTTCTATTAGGGAATCTTTAGAGGTTGTAACATACTAGCTAGTCTCTGATGCTTAATCTTCACTTTCTGACATATAAGAAACTGGCTCACAAACTCGGTAACATCTTATTTTATACCTTGCCACCACTAATGCCTCTTTATGTCATGGTACATCTTGGTTACACTAGGATGCATTATATATTTGCTTCGGTGAGCTTCTTCCAATAAGTTCCTTCTAATCTCCTCATTTATAGGTAAACAGATTCGATCATTGTACAAGATAATCCCATCATCATTAAACCAAAATAAGGTAATACAACCTTCTTCTATATCCTCTTGTACACTTATCCTGGCACGGTCAATCGTGCTCATAAGCTTTCCCTTAATTCTTGGGGCAATCCTTCAAAAAAATAGCCCATACCACTATATATGTAGTATTCCTAACACCTTTCAAGATGATTCTGCTCACAATCGTGCACACAGGTGAGCGTGCAGTGATCACAAGAGACGTAGGGCAGGAGCAATCTGACTCGACTGTTATGGAGCACTAGAATATTTAGCCCCATTAAACCTCCTACCTGGCTAATTAATCCCTGAGCTTGTAATCCTCTATTGAAAATCCTCCTGCTCAAGGATCTAGAACTACTGGCACTAGAACTACCTCTCTTGAATATCCCTCCAGTCGAGCTAATGGAGTAAAAAACTACCTATAGCTATCTCTTCTCTTCTTAACATCTACCTCTCGACCCTGTCTCATAGCTATACAAAGCCAGTTGCAAGTTTCCTCATATACAACCTCTCATAGTAAGGCTATCGGCCTTCTATACTTTAGGTGTATCTTCTCAATCAACCTTTTAGCTCTCTATTTTCTACCATCTTTCTCGTACAAGTAAGTCACAAACTTGGAAAGCTAGTTGAACTTTCTTGTGAATGACTTATCATCCATGTCTCCCTGCTGAAAAGCATAGAACTCTACTTCCTTCTCATCTCTAAAGCAGCAGGGAAGTAGTGATCAAAGAATCTCTCTGTGAATTGCTCCTAGCTGAGTCGACTATCACTAGAGGGTCTCACTAAATGCCACCAATGCTTGGCATCCTTAATCAGCTACACCGTGGCTAATATCACTTTCTGCTCAAAGGAACATAGAGTAACCTAAAAAATGGTCTCAATCCTGTCTATCCGGTTCTCAACATCCCCCTCTCTTATACTACTATTGAAGGTTGGCGAATTTAATCATAAAAAAGTCCTCCAAACTTGATCCACAGAAATCTCTTGATCTTCCCTACTAGTCACTAGCCTACTCCCTGAAGCATGGGAGATCGTAGGCCTATTTAGTTGTATCTTAGGTTGTTGCTCAGAATCTATTCTCTCTTAAGCCTCAATCCTAGCCTCTTGCATTGGCCTTGGCTCCTCGTGATCCCTATTATAATTTAAGGTATCACAGTTGGCTAGACTTCTCTAAATGTCCATCATCACTTCCAACATGTATGTCATAATGGGATTATTACCTGAGGTTGTTCCGATAGCATCTCTAAATCTTGCACATCTCAGGCATTCTAAGCTTGCGTGCATCATGGAATTCTACCACATCCTCTCACAGCTACTGTTGGATAACTGTAGCTCCATGAACCTTTCTCCCTTCCTTTAGAGCAAAGGTAGATAAGGTCAACAAATAGGTGTTAGAGGCTAGAAAAGAGTAATGAATGTCTAAAAATTGCCAATTAAAGTGATGCAATACACAAACAAATCAAAACTGAAGAAGATTTATACCAAACTGTAAACTCCTAGCTCAAACTAGGCTTTACCATCTACATGCACATATTCAATAAGTATGAACATTAAAATATTAAAGTAATAGCCCTTTATTTGTTTTCAAATCATAAGACCCTAACTTTTTAAAACATATATTCAAATAAAAGAGCTAACGGAAGTGTAAACATAGTTAAACAACTCAAAAAGACATAAAATTCTCACCCTTAAAAAAGGGCAATACACCACAACGTGTAATACATGCACCGCGGCATATGGTACAGTGCCACATGCCTGACTTTCTATGTCATGCACCACAGCATGAGATGCCATGCGCTGTGGCACGCCAGTTTAAATTTTTTGTTGTTATTTATCAGCAAAAATGATGAACTTTCGAGATGTGCCATTTTCATATTCGACATCCGATTGGAGTGATTCAAGCGCCCACACAAAGCTTACAACATGTACTAGCTAATAGAACAAGTTTAGACTCTGTCTAACAATTTGATCTAAAATTGGATACCCAGGTGCAAAATGTCACTTTTTCTTTCAAAACTTTCACTCTAAGTGCTCAATTCTCATTCCTTATCTTATTAGACTACTTTGGGCCTTGAACTAAGTCCAAAAGTGCTACATACACCTGATTAACACTACATATCATATATATCACATCATTTACTAATTTTGGCCTCTTAATGCCACATTACACAATTATGGACTCATATGAGAAAAACATAAACAACACATATTCACATATATACAATTAGACTTGTTCCATTTTTAACCCTCCGAATCTTACGTATAGGGCTCCCCGTCACCATATGATCAGGAATCACAAATGTACTTAACTCTTTCAAATGGGGCTCTACCTCAACATTTGTGTCAAGTTCCCACATATTCATACAATTCACAATCAATTCACAATTAACACATATATATGCACAAGTGAAACAAGTTGCAACACAATATATACTTGCTTGTTTTGTATTTAGGCCTACCCACGTACCCTCTACTGGGGCACCCTCAGCATATTGCAACACCATATATATATACAAGCAAGTGTCACAACACAATTCATTTTCTCATATTCACATACATTTATGCATCTTAGTGTTAGATAGGGATGCACAGTGGAAGATTAAAATTTTAAAGTCTCTATCCTGATATAGACCAAACAAACTTGTTTAAGTTAAGCTGGATAGAAGAGCCACCTTTTAATTCTTTAAAATTGGCACGCATTCTCTTCAAGAGTTTAGATCTTAGGAGCTGACAACATAGATCTGCTCCCTCTACTGGTATCCACACGAACAGCTCTCTAACTCAAACAACGTGCTAGCACTCCTAACATCCATTCTTTTTTAAAATTATTTTTCCATTCTTTAGGGTGTTTCATGGCTCTCAAAGTGTTTTTGCCATCAAAACTTTTCTAACTCTCACTCCCTTCATAAAGGACGTCTCTATCTATATATACTATATAGATAAGGGTTTTCATCTTCCACTTAAAAAGCTCACAAAAATCTAATTAAATTTATCTCATAAATTTAATTTATGGTATCATATCTAATTTGAATGTATCTTATAAATTTAAATTATAAAACTGACATGATATTCTCTCATATCATGTTAGTCATTAAATTTAATCTATCATATAAATAAATTTAAAACTAACATAATATAACATAACATAACATAATATAATATAATATATATATATCACATATGCATATCATATTATATATATATATATGAATATATATACAGATATATTTTGAAAATATATATATATATATATTATATTATCTATATTTAATTTTATATATCATATACATATATCATATATATATATATATATCTGATATATACACACACATATGAATATATATATATATATAATTATATTTTATATTTTATATTTCATATAAATATTTATCAAATAAATATTTAAATATATAAATATATATATATATATATATAAATAATTCATTTACCTTATTACATTTATTGAATCTAAACATATTCCAGATTCAATAAACTTGAACATTATATTCCATCTTGACCACTTATATTCCTTTGCATGAATATTACTAAACTCAATCATAGTCCTTTATGATCACCTAGTCAAAGGTGACTTTTGACTAGGTCAAAGTTTAGTGATCATCATGTAGGAACCCATAATGATCCCAAGTTAAAGGCCTTAGTGATGTAGTTACATATGAGATAAGCTTATGACTTGTACTATGTAGCTTTCTCATAGCGGGTCAGTCCACCACCTTGTACTCTTTCAAATGCCTATGACTTTGATTTGTATCTCTATAATTAATCAAAGTCATACTAGTCTTGTCTCATCTATGATCCCTCAAAGATGACCGACCAGGAACATTTAGGACAATCAATCTAATTTGTCCAAGGATACAGTTATCATACTGAACATGCAATTGTTATCATAATAAAAGAGAAATTCATTAAATAACAATAATTGGCCCAAGGGCACAATTTCCAACATCCTTTCCCACTTGCACTAGGTACAATCATTAATTTGTCTAATTCCCATTATCTTGACAAGAAGCTCTTGCTTCACCTGTGCAAGAGGCTTTGTAAGAGGATTAGTAACATTGTCTTCTCCTGCTATTTTGCATATTTTTATATCACCTCTATCATTGATCTCTTTAATAAGGTGGAAATGCCTGAGTATATACTTAGTCTTTTGATGTGACCTTGGCTCCTTGCTCTATTCAATTGCACTGCTATTATTACAGAACAAGTTTATCGAATCTGAGATGCTAGCCACCACTTCTAGCTCAGCAATGAACTTCCTGATCCAAACGGCTTCCTTAGCTGCATCTAATGCTGCTATATATTTAGCTTCTGTTGCAGAATCAGTTGTTGTGCTCTACTTTGAGCTCTTCCAGCCTATTGCCCTACCATTTAATGTGAACACATATCCTAATTGCAATTTAAGGTCATCCTGGTCAGTTAGGAAGCTTGCATCTGTGTAACTTGTTACAACTAGTTCGTCCTTCAATCCGCCATATACTAAGAATAAATCCTTTATCCTTCTTACATACTTTAGGATATTCTTGACAGTAGTCTAATGATCCTCTCCTGTATCTACTTGGTATCTATTGGTCATACTTAAGGCAAAAAAAACATCTGATCGAGTACATAACATGGCATATATGATAGATCCAATTGTCAAGGCATATAGAACCTTACTATGCAATCTCGTTAATTTTGTGTACTAGGACACTGGTCTTTACTGAGATGAATGCCATGAGACATGGGGATGAAACCCCTATTTGAATCCTACATACTAAACCTATGTAGTATCTTATCTACATATGTGCTCTGATTTAGGCCTATTAGCTTTTTTTAGATTTATCTTTCTATATCTTAATCCCAAGGATGTAGGTGGCTTCACCTAAGTCCTTTATAGAGAAAGATTTTTCTAACTAAGACTTGACATTCTATAAGGTAGAAATGTCATTCCAATGAGTAGTATATTATCTACATATAGCACTAAAAATATAACTGTGCTGCCATTAACTCTTTTATAAACACAAGGTTCATCAATGTTTTGAATGAATCAAAACTCTTTGATAACTTTATCAAAACATTAATTCTAGCTCTGAGATGCTTGCTTCAATCTATAAATGGATCTTTGAAGCTTACACACCTTTCTAGAGTCTTCTGGACACACAAAACCTTCAAGTTGTGTCATGTACACTTCCTCAAGTAGACATCCATTAAAGAATGCTATTTTAACATCCATCTACCATATTTCATACTCATAATATGCTACAATGGCAAGGAGGATCTGATTGATTTGGCCATTGTGACTGGTGAAAAGGTTTCATTATAGTCAACACCATGAGTTTGGGTGAATCCTTTTGCAACCAATCATGCCTTGAAGACATTTACTTTGCCATCCATGTCAGTTTTCTCCTTAAAAATCCACTTGCACTTGATAGTTTTTATTCCTTTAGGTGGATCGATTAACGTTTGTACCTTATTATTGTACATGGATTGCATTTTAGACTTCATTGCATTTAGCCATTTCTCAGAATTTGGTCCCACTATAGCTTCTTGGTAGGTGGTTGGTTCATTGTGTTTAATAAGTAACATATTGTAATAACCCATGAATTTAAGTAAAATTTTAAATATATATAATGATAAGTTTTAATTGTATTTGTAAAAATATATATATATATATATACAAACAAAGAACGAAAGAAGAAATATTGATCTAATAAAAGTACAATGATCTTAAATTTTAAATTAGATAAATTTCCTTCAAATTAATATTTTAGTTTTATGACAAATAAGAAGTAGTGGCCTGATTGAATTTATATTAGTTATTTATATGAAAGTCTAGAGTTTAAATTTTGCTTAAATTAAATGTTAGTTTCATCTTTATGGGAAATTATTGAATGTGCATGTGTCTCTTGCAAAAAAAAAAAAAAAATATATATATATATATATAATAATAAAATAAAGTAAAATAAAATATTATAATAGTAATAAAATCTGATGGGGTCCTTTTCGGTAATTTTTCCCACAAGCTTCAGATTATATTTTCTCTTCTTGTTCTCCGTCATTTGGCCGACTTCACAAGGGAAGAGGATCGCGATTGTTCTTCACCGCCTTTCTCCTATTCCCCGTCGCACATTTCTCTCCCATCGCCGTCAGCTCGTCCGCCGCTCTTCTTTCTGTCCTCGTTCGTCGGCTACAACGAACTGGGTTACTGGATTCTTTAGTTTTCCTCCTCTGTTCACATCGCTCTTCCCTCTGCTGTCCATCACCGAATATTCTTTCTTCTCCCCTGTTGGAGTCGTGTAGCAAGTTCTGTCATTTTATGTTGTGGAAGCTGGTTTATGGGTGCAAAATGTTCGATCTGTTGGTCTCTCCACTTTCCCCTGTAACGTCGCTGCTTTTCTTCTTCTTCGTCCTAGTTTAAATTCCATCGCCGAACGTGTGTAGCTGGGAGAAGCATAGATTTTCTTCTTCTTCGTTGCTCTACTGGACGTGGCAGATCTGGTTCATGATTGCAGACTGTTCGACCCACTGGTACTTCCATTTTCCCCTGTCATGCTTCTCTTTTGTTTCTTTCCGGTTTAAGTGCTGCCGTCGAGTTTTTGGTGTGTCTGGGAAGCATTAAATTTTCTCTCTTTTTCGTTGCTCTGCTGATGAATAAATTTCACCTCTTGTTTTTCCTCGTTTGATTCTCTTTATTTGTGATTAACAGTTGCGGATCTAAATGTTTATTTTGGTTATTGTTGTGCGTGACTGAGGCGGCAGCTGGGATTTAGTTAAGCTGTAACTTGTATATAGAATTAAATTGTTGATAGATAATTTCATTTATATTTGTGTTGGATTTCTGTAAGTAGAAGGGATTAAAGTTAATTTTCTTTAGTTTAAATGGCTTGTGTAGGAAGAATGAGGATGGAAAGTTTAAATATTGATGATAAAAGTTTTGGAAAGGAAAAATTGAAAGGAAAGAATCTTAGTATTTTAGTTAGGTATGGGTGCCACTAAAGTGTTTGATAAAATGTGCCAAAGAGGGAATTGATGTGATTATGATTGTTTGAGTTTTATATTGATATACAAACATAAATGTTGTTTGGAGATATATGTAGAGATAGTGTGGCAAGTCCAACGGAATAAATAATGAAGTCTAGAAGTATGCATACAGGGAGAGGATGAAATCTTTCATGTTTGGTTTGCTTGATAATATGATCTATGTTCTTGCATTGAAACTCATGTGTTCTTTCTAAGCAAGATTGATTAATAATAATAATAATAATAATAGTAGAATTTGTCTTCGTTGTAATTGTACTAGGTGAAGGAAGTGAACTAAGATTCTCCTTTCTTGGTAACTTTTGCGAATATGCAAACAGATTAATGTTAAGGAATCCCTTTCTACTTCATAAATGATGGTGATTGTAGAGTTTTGTAATAAAATAAAATATATGTATTATATAATATTTGTACATTTTTACAAAAGAGGTGGAGTAAAAATGTTAATAGTGTTGCTGTGGGTATTAGGGAATCTTAGAATGAAAGTTTCACGAAAGAGGCCATTTGAAATAAGTAGCATTACGTGGGAGCACACCAGGTAAGTGGATAGCGTCCCAACTGATATTTTATCGAAATCTCTTTTATTTGAATATTACATTTTTATGCAAGTTATTTTTACGACAACAATGTGATTATGAGACATTTTGTTGATTAAATTATTTTATTTTGTGAAATTATTTTACCAAAATTGATCATTTTACTTAATCAGTAAATACAAGTTTGAATTTTAATTGTGGGATTTCAATTTGAAAATTATTGAATTGATACGGAAAAATGGTTCATGCGAGTTCGAAGTTGAAAGTTCTTTTTATAAATGCAAGCATGAGCATTGGATATGAAATTTGATTCTGGTAAGTTTTAATGCTTAAAAGTATTCATGCGAGTTTGATTTTGAGAATGAGAACTGTATCTTGAAAGTGATGATTTTCTCGCATGATTGAAAAATGGTTTTCAAAAGGGACTTTATATAGAACACTGGTTGCTAACGGCAGTTCCGTTAGTCCTTGGCGCGCCATGGTACACCCAGCTAGCAGGGTGTTCATAGGAGGTGCTAGCCCCGTGCGATGGCCAACGCGCGTGGAACGGAGGGATGGTTATTCGTGAGCATAGTACTCACGTTTGTTTCGTGGCTTCAAGCCGCGTTTGGTTAGCAATACCCTCGTGGACTGTGTGTCCACGTTTGTTTCGTGGCTTTGGCTGTGTTTGGTTACTTACCTTCGTGGATTGTGTGTCCACGTTTGTATTCGTGGCATAAGCCGCGTTCGGTTATTTACCTTCGTGGACTGTGTGTCCACGTTTGTTAATTGTTCTGATAAGTCCCTATATTTATGAATCTAATCGTTTGAAGATTTCATATTCTATTGGTTTTTATTTAGCAATTTGTTTATAAATATTTATTTCATTTATGTGCTTTCTAAAAATTAAGTGATACTACCATTTTATATGATAGTTTAATGATTTGAGATTTTATTTGAAATTTATAAAGCCATTTTATTATGAAGTTATAAAATTTTTACGCAAATTTTGTCTATTTAAGTTACATAACTATTTCAAACTTTTCATTTTATTTATGTTCAATTATTTATTGTTGGGACGTTATTCACTGGAAAAATATTTTATTTGGTCTCAGATATCCAAGCTGATTTCGTACTCCCTGCTGATCTCTGATGGGCTCATTGTTGAATTGACTAGAAGATTACTTTTGAGATATCATCTCATTCAAGTAAAATTCGAAAGCCCATATAGTATCTTTTGAAAGTTCGATTTAGAGTGCTCCACATTAACTATAGTTAGGGTCCTGCCTCTTTTTGTTATGTTAATTGTTTGCTGTTGAGTAGCAAAGCTTTATATTATTGGATATATGTTGTAGATTTTCTGTTGAAGAGATTTTGGAGGATCCTGCCCTTAAGGGAGGGTTTGCAGAAATTTTGAAAAAAAAAATGATATTTTGACTTCAGGTAAAAAAAAAAAATCTGGATACTTTAATTCAGAACTTTTCTTAATTAAACTTTAGGGATGTGAATTTGTATATATATATATATATATCTTATGTTATTCAATGTAAAAATTTTAGGATGTGACACATATCATGGCATTTATTAATCAGAAATCCATGTCTTTGAGGATGATGCTATGTCCTATCAGACCTTTATGGCCTTATGTTATTTGAGTAGGCTCATTTACTTCTTGTGAGTTTTCTTAATTTTTCATCTGTGACTCTATGCTATTTTGTAATTTTTGAATTTTTTCAAGATGTATCTTACTCCTACTGGTTCTTTTAGAGATAAATTCTCTTTCTAGAAAGATACCATTTCGAATTACAAACATTTTGTTATCGGTGGGATTATAGACATAGTATCCCTTTGTTTCTTTAGGATACCCCACAAAAAGGAACTTTGTGGATTTGGGTGCTAATTTGTTTGAGGCTTGTTTCTTAACATAAACCTCACTTTCCCAAATATTCAAAAAAAGACAAACTAGGTTTCTATCCAATCCTTATCTCATATGGTATCTTTTCAATTACTTTAGATGGAACATGGTTCTATGTGAACGCAGTTGTTTCTAGTGCATGGCCCAAAAGGATGGTAGAAGATTTACTTGACTCATCATGGATCAAACCATATCTAATAATGTTCAATTTCTCTGCTTAGAAACACCATTCCATTGTGCTGTTGCTGGAGGAGTTAATTGTGAGACTATCCCACAACTCTTGAGATGATCAGTGAATTCTTGGCTCAAATATTTACCTCATCGATCATATCAATGAGTTTTAATAGTCTTATCAAGTTGGTTTTGTACTTCATTTTAGAATATTTTCAAAATTTTAAAAGATTCATATTTGTGTTTTATTAGGTAGATGTATCCATATCTATTGTAGTCATCAATAAAGGTAATGAAGTACAGATAACCCCCTCTAGCAGTTGTACTCATTGGTCTACATAGATCTATATGTATGAGTCCCAATAATTCATTAGACCTCTCATTATGCCCAGTAAAAGGTGCTTTTGTCCTCTTTCCTAATAAATAAGATTCACAACTGTCATAAGATTCAAAATCAAACGAGTTGAGAAGTCCATCATGATAGAGCTTAGAAATGCGTTTCTCATTTATATGTCCGAGACAACAATGCCATAGGTAGATTGGATTTAAATTGTTTGATTTGATCCTTTTGGTAGTTATATTATAGATGTCTTCACTACTAGGATGTTTCAGATTTAAAAGATAATGACTAAAATGAAAATCACCATTAGCATAAAAAATGTCATTTTGATAAATAGAACATTTACCATTCCCAATAATGGAAGTAAAACCTTCCATATCCAAATAAGAAAGAGAAACAATGTTAGTACTCAAAGCAGGAACATTATAGCGATTGTTCAAAACTAATAGAAGCCCACTGGGCAAAAGTAATTCATAAGTGCCTATGGTTAAAGCAGCAACTCTTACTCTATTTCCAACTCGTTGGTCTACTTCGCCCTTTGTCAACTTTCTACTATCTCTGAGACCCTGCACATTTGTACAAATGTGAGAACTACATGTAATATCTAATACCCATGCAGAAGAAGTTGAAAGGTGAATGTCTATAACATAAATACCTGAAGCAATAGCCCCACTATCCTCCTTTCTTTCCAGATCTTCTAGGTAGTGTTGGAAATTGTGACCTTGGGCCAATCATTGTACTATGTACATTACTATTTAATGAATTTCTCTTTTATTATCATAACAATTGCATGTTTAATATGATAACTGTATTCCTGGACAAACTATAGTGATTGTCCTAAATGTCCCTAGTTGGTCATCTTTGAGGGATCATAGATGAGACAAGACTAGTATGACTTTGATTAATTATAGAGATACAAATTAAAGTCATAAGCACTTGAAAGAGTACAAGGTACTGGATCAATCTGCTATGAGAAAGCTGCATGATACAAGTCATAAGCTTATCTTATATGTAACTATATCACTAAGCTCTTTGACCTGAGATCATCATGGATTCCTACATGATGACCACTAAACTTTAATTTAGTCAAAAGTTATCTTTGACCGGGTGATCATAAAGGCTATGATTGAGTTTAGTGATATTTATGCAGAGGAATATGAGTAGTTAAGATGGAATTTGTCCCTCACATTAAGTGAGAGATATTACTGGGCCCCTCGATGAGTAAGACTGAGAAAATATATGGCTATATTACAATGGACAGAGTTTTTCCATGATTACTATCAATCTACTCAAAGATCAAGAAAGTAACGGTCAGGTAAAGGAGAATGACAGCTCTATGTCTTATACTTGACCGAAATATTGCGTGACAAAAGGGATGTGATATGGTTGCATGATAAGTTACATTGGATCATCAATCCCCATGTGAATTAGGTAGTTGCAATGTCTTGCTAGAGGCCACTTGTAACTTGTGAGCTAATAACGTAATTAGCCTACTGCCAATTTCATATGGGCCTACAGGGTCACACACAAGAACAGCCCAACTTGAGCTATAATGTCCAAGTTTGTTAAATCTAGAATATGTCTAGATTCAACGAATGTAATATAAGGTGAATGAATTATATATATATATATATTGAATATTTAATAAATATTTATATATATATATATATCAGATATATATGATATATGTACATGATATATAAAATTAAATATAGATAAATAATATAATATATATACATTTGAAATATATGTGTGTATATATATATATTCATATATATATATATATAATATAATATGTATATGTGATATATGTTTTATTATATCATATTATATTATCTTATATTATATTATGTTAGTTTTAAATTTAATTTTATATGATAGATTAAATTTAATAAATAACATGATAAGAGAGAATATCATATCAGTTTTATAATTTAAATTTATAAGATAAATTCAAATTAGATATGATATTATAGATTAAATTTATGAGATAACTTTAATTAAATTTTCGTGAGCTTTTAAGTGGAAGATGAAAACCCTTATCTAATTAAATTTTTGTGAGCTTTCGTCCTTATAAAGGAAGAGAGAGTTAGAAAAGTTCTAACGACAAAAATACTCTGAGAGCCAGGAAATACCTTATAGAAAGGAAAATTAACATTAAAAAAAGAACGGACGCTGAGAGTGCTAGCACGCTGTTCGAGTTAGAGAGTTGTTCGTGTAGATACCGGTAGAGGGAGAAGATCTACGTTGTTAGCTCCTGAGATCCAAACGTGTGCCAACTTTAAAGAATTAAAAGGTAACTCTTTTATCCACCTTGACTTAAACGAGTTCGTTCAGTCCATATCAAGATAGGGACTTTAAAATTTTAATCTTTTGCTATGCCTTCCTATCTAACAGGTAGAGCTTGCAGTTCCTCTTCCAATGACCCAGTTCATTGCAAAAGAAGCAATTCCTTTGGAGGCTTTGCCTTATTGGCTGGAGGCTTGGTTTCGAGCTTGTTTGACTCTTTGGTCTTGCCATTTGAGCCTTCACCCTTTTCCTTACCCTTACCCTTGCCCTTGCCTTTCTTTTTCATACCCTTTCCTTTTTAAACCATCAAAATAGTGTTAAACTTGTTCTTAATGTCTTGCTCAGCAGTTTTAAGCATCCCATGCAGTTTTAAAATGGATTTTTCCATGTCAATCATGTTATAGTTCATAACAATCTGGTTATAACTTTTCAGGAGTGAGTTCAAGATCAAATTTATAGCTAACTCCTAGCTTAGGGGAAACTCGAGCTTCTCAAGATGATCAATATAGCTCTTCATCTTTAAAACATGAGTGCTAACTTATGCACCCTCAACCATCTTGCAGGAGTATAAGGCCTTTGTGGTCTCACACCTCTCTTGCCTTACTTGTTGCTGGAATATTTCCTTAAGATGTACAATCATCTCATAAGCCTCCATGTGTTTTAAATGTCTTTGAAGTTCTGGAACTATAGTAGCTAGCATTAGGCATCCTACATCTACCGAGTCATTGGTATGCTTTGTGTAAGCATCCCTTTGAGTTCTTAGAGCATTAGTCGTAGGCTCCTCGAGAATGGATTCATCCAGGACATAAGCCTTTCTTTTCTACTTGAGAATAATTCTCAAGTTCCTGAACCAGTCAAGAAAGTTCGTCCCATTGAGTTTGTCCTTCTCAAGGACTAATCACAATGATAGTGTGGCAGTTTTACTAGTCGACATGATTCTACAATAAAATAAACAAAGTTAATTTTATACCTCCTACTAAAACTAACAACCTTTAAATTTGATTAGCGAGCTAAAGACCCATATTTTACTTAAATTTAAGTCTGCTTTAGCAGGACGCTTAAAATTAAACTATTTAGGTAGGCAACTCATTTACCAATTACATCACATGTAACTCTTTGATCTTTATGAGATTCAATCATCATATGATCCCTCATGTTCAGTCCCATCTAATGCCTTGAGATCCAAAGTCATTTTGATAATCTCAATTAAGTCAGACAATAATGAATCTTTATGAGTAGCACCATTACTCACGCTTGTCTCACCAAGATAACCCAAATGTATCTACTTTAGTGGATCTTACATTTGAATGATCTAGATTTTAACAAGTATGCATTAATTGACGGCATTATGACTTAAGATTTTAATTAGAGGTTTGATTTATTAATTTAATAATCATGTAAAGTTAAAGCAATTGTATCTCATACAAAGCATATTATGATATAATTAAAAGCATAATTAAACATGACACAATATGGCTTACCTAACCTATGTCCTTCCCAAGTCAATGAGAGTACCTCTCTAAGAAAATGAATTACATCAAGAAACCTCATTGATACATATGAGCAGATTGGGATGAGAAGAGAATGTACATTCAAAGTTTATAAAGAGAAGCATGACACACAAGCTATATTTAAAATTTACAACCCTTGTAAAACTAGAGCTATATGTGTCACTATACCCAAACAACTTCAAGGAAAGAAAAAAACACAACAAATAAACAATTCATATATAATGAAAGGTTATAAATTGTGAATGAGGTTGTGTTATGCATAGTTAGCCATGACGGTCCCACTAGCCTGTTAATAGGTAAGGTCAAGGGGCAGTGTCCCTTATAGGGGGTACTGGGGAGCAACACCCCCTGGAGCTTTGAAAAGCTTATTGTCTTTAAGTGAATTGCTATCTTAGACCCTTTGGATTTATCAATCATATTGACAATCCAGCTTGAACCATATGAGAATGTGAACAAATAATAATGACATTGGGAACGTACATCATATAGACGAACATTAGTCATATTGAGAACGCACATTACATAGATAAATATTAATCATATTAATTTATTTAAATTCATATAAATTTGAATATATATATATATATATATAACAAGTATATATATATGTTTCAAAAACATCACATGAAAAACATATTAGATTTTGAAAATATCACATATAAATTTCAAAAATTTAAAGCAACATTCATCTAAATAAGTTCATCATATGAAGATTAAGAACATAATTAATCAAAACTCAACTTAAATGAAAATTCAACCTAGCTCTGGTACCACTGTTGGATAGGGATGCATAGCGAAAGATTAAAAATTTCAAGTCCTATCTTGTTATGAATCAAATGAACTCATTTAAGTCATGATGGATAGAAAAGTACTTTTTAATTCTTTGAACTTAGCGCATGTTCCTCTTCAAGTGTTTAGATCTCAAGAGCTGACAACGTAGATC